>NC_042981.1:11023477-11261881 GCF_901001165.1 Salmo trutta | reverse complement strand
GGCATTTAACAAGTGACATCAATACGGGACCACAGCTTTCACCTGGATTCACCTGGTCAGTCTATGTCATATTCCTAATGTTTTGTCCACCCAGTGTAAGTTGTAATAGGTTATAGAGTAAAACATGTAGTCACCGTTTCAAGGTAAATCTTACCAGATATATACAGTGAGGGAAAAAAGTATTTGATCCCCTGCTGATTTTGTACGTTTGCCCACTGACAAAGAAATGATCAGTCTATAATTTTAATGGTAGGTTTATTTGAACAGTGAGAGACAGAATAACAACAAAAACATCCAGAAAAATGCATGTCAAAAATGTTATAAATTGATTTGCATTTTAATGAGGGAAAAACTTTAGAGATGATTGAGAAAGAGCCCAGGACCAGGCCTGCAGGACAGGGTTCAGAGACAGATGGAGAAACTCAACAAGACCAGGGAGAGGAGAGGAGAGGAGAGGAGAGGAGAGGACCTGCAGGACAGGGCTCAGAGAGAAATGATGGAGAGACACAACAAGACCAGGGATGTAGTAGTAAACAAAATACTAAGCGTGTAAAACCTAACCTAAAAAACACTGAGCTGTTTTAGCGTAATAGGTGGAGTAACCCTGTTCAGTTTACTCCAAGTCTGCTGCTTCCTGGACTGCAGATACATACCTCTCCAGCAACGGTTGTTATATTTCACAAAACATAAATGCAACAGCCATTTCTTTTAGTGAAAAAATATACATATGAGTATACAAAACATTAAGAACAGCTGCTCATTCTATGACATAGACTGACCAGGTGAATCCAGGTATGTGGACACCCCTTCAAATTAGAGGATTCAGCTGTTTCAGACACACCTGTTGCTGACAAGTATATAAAATTGAGCACACAGCCATGCAATCTCCATAGTCAAATATTGGCAGTTGAATGGCCTTACTGAAGTGCTCAGGGACTTTCAATGTGCCACCGTCATTGGATGCCACCTTTCCAACAAGTCAGTTTGTAAAATGTTTGCCATGCTAGAACTGCCCCGGTCAACTGTAAGGGCTGTTATTGTGAAGTGGAAACGTCTAGGAGCAACAACGGCTCAGCCGTGAAGTGGTAGGCCACACAAGCTGACAGAACGGGGCCGCTGAGTGCTGAAAATTGTGTGTCCTCAGTTGCAACACTCACTACCGAGTTCAAAACTGCCTCTGGAAGCAACATCAGCACAAGAACTGTTCGTCGGGAGCTTTATGAAATGGGTTTCCATGGCCGAGCAGCTGCACATAAGCCTAAGATCACCATGCGTAATGCCAAGCGTCGGCTGGAGTGGTGTAAAGCTCGGCACCATTGGACTCTGGAGCAGTGGAACGTGTTCTCTGGAGTTATGAATCACACTTCACCCTCTGGCAGTCTGACGGACAAATCTAGGTTTGGCGGATGCCAGGAGAACGTTACCTGCCCGAATGCCAAATGCAAACTGTAAAGTTTGGTGGAGGAGGAATAATGGCGTGGGGCTGTTTTTCATAGTTCTGGCTAGGCCCCTTAGTTCCAGTAAAGGGAAATCTTAACGCTACAGCATACAATGACATTCTAGACGATTCTGTGCTTCCAACTTTGGGGCAAGAGTTTGGGGAAGGCCCTTTCCTGTTTCGGCATGACAATGCCACCGTGCACAAAGAGAGGTCCATACAGAAATGGTTTGTCGAGATCGGTGTGGAAGAACTTGACTGGCCTGCACAGAGCCCTGACTGCAAACCCATTGAACACCTTTGGGATGAATTGGAACGCCGACTGTGAGCCAGGCCTAATCGCCCAACATCAGGGCCTGACCTCACTAATGTTCTTGTGGCTAAATGGAAGCAAGACCCCACAGCAATGTTGCAACATCTAGTGGAAAGCCTTCCCAGAAGAGTGGAGGCTGTCATAGCAGCAAAGGGGAGACCAACTCCAAGATTTTGGGGTGAGAGTTTATGATCCCTTATTGATGTCAGTGTCGATGAAGGGGAAGAGACAGGTTAAAGAAGGATTTTTAAGCCTTGAGACAATTGAGACATGGATTGTGTATATGTTCCATTCAGAGGGTGAATGGGCATAACAAAATATTTAAGTGCCTTTGAACAGGGTATGGTAGTAGGTGCCAAGCACACTGGTTTGAGTCAAGAACTGCAACACTGCTGGGTTTTTCACTCTCAACAATTTCCTGTGTGTATCAAGAAGGGTCCACCACCCAAAGGACATCCAGCCAATGAACTGAGTTTGGAGACGTAGCGGAGTCAGGCGCAGGACACAGGTTTGAGTGAAACAGTCTAGTTTACTCATAAACACACGCAAAATCTCCAACAAGAAACAACAGTGTGAGGAGAACACCTCCAACAACCACTGATAACGAACAATCACGGACAAAACAGAAAGGTAGGCCAGAGGGTTAAATAAGGAACATAATAAGGGAATTGAAACCAGGTGTGTGTAATCAAGACAACACAAAACGAAAAGGGAAACATGGATCGGTGGTGACTAGAAAGCCGGTGACGTCGACCGCCGAACGCCGAACGAACAAGGAGAGGGGCCGACTTCGGCGGAAGTCGTGACATTCCCTGCTTTCAACATATTGTAGAGTCCATGCCCCGACGAACTGAGGCTATTCTGAGGGCAAAAGGGGGGTGGTACAACTCAAAATTAGGAAGGTGTTCCTAATGTTTGGTACACTCAGTGAATACAGTGCATTCGGAAAGTATTCAGACCTCTTGACTTTTTCCAGATTTTGTTACGTTACAGCCTCATTCTAAAATTGATTAAATCGTTTTTTTCTCCATCATAAATCTACACACAATACCAAAAACAGAAAGAGAGAGCGAGAGAGAGAGAGGGAAAGAGAGAGAGACAGAGAGAGAGAGGGAAAGAGAGAGAGGATGCAGTAGGGTTCAAGTCCAGGCTCTGGCTGGGCCACTCAAGGACATTCAGAGAATTGTCCCAAAGCCACTCCTGCCTTGTCTTAGCTGTGTGCTTAGGGTTGTTGTCCTGTTGGAAGAGGAACCTTTGTCCCAGTCTGAGGTCATGAACCTTTGTCCCAGTCTGAGGTCAAGGATCTCTCTGTACTTTGATCTTTCCCTCGATCCTGACTATTCTCCCAGTCCCTGCTGCTGAAAAACATCTCCACAGCATGATGCTGCCACCACCACGCTTCACCGTAGGGATGGTGCCAGGTTTCCTCCAGACGTGACGCTTGGCATTCAGGCCAAAAAGTTCAATCTTGGTTTCATCAGACCAGAGAATCTTGTTTCTCATGGTCTGAGAGTCTTTAGATTCCTTTTGGAAAACTCCAAGCGGGCTCTCATGTTTCTTTTACTGAGGAGTGGCTTCCGTCTCACCACTCTACCAGAAAGGACTGATTGGTGGAGTGCTGCAGAAATGGTTATCCTTCTGGAAGGTTCTCCCATCTCCACAGAGGATTCCTGGTCACATCCCTGACCAACGCCCTTCTCCCTCGATTGCGCAGTTTGGCCTGGCGGCCAGCTCTAGGAAAAGTCTTGGTAGTTCCAAACTTCTTCCGTTTAAGAATGTGTTCGTTGGCGACCTTCAATTTTGCTGAAATTTTTTGGTACCCTTCCCCAGATCTGTGCCTCGACACAGTTGTGTCTCGGAGCTCTACACATAATTCCTTCGACCTTATGGCTTGGTTTTTGCTCTGACATACACTGTCAACTGTGGGACCTTATATGGACAGGTAGACTTATGTAAATACATTTTTTTTATTAGATTTAAAAAAATGCTATCCACAAATTTCAGAAAACCTGTTATCGCTTTGTCATTATTGGGATTGTGTGTAGATTGATGAGGAAATGTTAATTTATTTAATACATTTTAGAATACACAGCCTGGAGGTGTGTTGGGTCATTGTCCTGTTGAAAAACAGCGCAAACCAGATGGGATGGCGTATCACTGCAGAATGCTGTGGTAGCCATGCTGGTTAAGTGTGGCTTGAATTCAAAATAAATCACAGACTGTGTCACCAGCAAAGCACCCCCACACTATCACACCTCCTCCTCCATGCTTCACGGTGAGAACTACACACGCAAAGATAATCCATTCACCGACTCTGCGTCTCACAATGACACGGCAGTTGGAACCAAAAATCTCAAATTCGGACAGATTTCCACCGGTCTAATGTCCATTGCTCAGGTTTCTTGGCCCAAGCAATTCTCTTCTTCTTATTGGTGTCCTTTAGTAGTGGTTTCTTTGCAGCAATTAGAACATGAATGCCTGATTTATGCAGTCTCCTCTGAGCAGTTGATGTTGAGATGTGTCCGTTACTTGAACTCTGTGAAGCATTTATTTGGGACGCAATTTCTGAGGCTGGTAACTCTAATGAACTATATCCTCTGCAGCAGAGATAACTCTGGGTCTTCTTTTCCTGTGGCGCTCCTAATGAGAACCACTTTCATCATAGAGCTTGATGGTTTTTGCGACTGCACTTGAAGAAACTTTCAAAGCTCTTGATTGTCTTAAAGTAATGATTGACCGTCACTTCTCTTTGCTATTTGACTTGTTCTTGCCATAATATGACTTGGTCTTTTACCAAATAGGGCAATCTTCTGTATTCTACCCCTACCTTGTCGCAACACAACTGATTGCCTCAAACGCATTAAGAAGGAAAGAAATTCCACAGATTAACTTTTAACAAGGTACACCTCTTAATTGAAATGCATTCCTCATGACTACCTCATGAAAATGGTTGAGAGAATGCCAACAGTTTGCAAAGCTGTCATCAAGGCAAAGGGTGGCAACTTTGAAGAATCTCAAATATAAAATATATTTTGATTTGTTTGTCTTTTTTGGTTACTACATGATTCCATATGTGTTATTTCATAGTTTTGATGTCTTCACTAATATTCTACAATGTAGAAAATAGTACAAATATTTTTTTAAACTTGAATGAGTATGTGTGTCCAAACTTTTGAATGGAATATATATATTATTCTTTTGTGGTAAAGCGTGTTGTGAGTTTGTTAAATGCACTGTCAATAAATTGTGATTTGATTTTGATTGATTGTAATATAAATCTACACAAAAACAACTTCTCAAAAGATGTTTTGTTCATATGAATGTGTTATTTAATGCATGATGATGGTCTTGGAGGCCTATGAAAACTATGCACGAAGATATGCATATTGGAAAATGCATTTGCTATGTATGCATGCTGTGAATAGATCAGGGATGGGCAAAACTGATTTTTTAGTGGAACTCAGTCGGCGTCTCAACTTTCTGTTGAGAGTAAGAATATAGAATACACAAGGTGCAATTTCTAAATGTGGTTATGTATCAGCAGTCACTCAATTAGACCATGTGAGGAAAAACCATTTAGATTGTTAAGTTAGTCTGGCGGTCAGCTATCTAAACGTGTAGTAGGAATGGTTGAATTACAGACCATCAGATGATGATCATGATCATCAGTTATCATATTCAAAATGGCAAACATTTGCCTCCAACCTATGGCAAAATGTGTAGAATTTGAATGAAATTAGTTATAAAATTGCTAAATCTTCTCTCCATCGCATGGCAAAATGTGTAGAATTGCAGCTAACTTGCTTAAAAACGTCCCATGGCAAACCGGCAGTAAGATCAATACCATGAAAGGATAGAAAGAAAAGACCAAAAAGAAGAAAGAAAAAGACAGGTGAATGTTCAGAACGAGAGCACAGAAGCATTGTCATGGTAACCAGCAAGCACTTCAGACTAGTGACAAAGTTCCACATATTTGCCCGGACACATGCACACACGGACACACAGATACGCACATGCATGCATACAAGTGCACAGGCAAGGGTGTGTGTTACTGATGGTAGAAAGATATGGACAGAGAGAGAGAGACAGAGAGAGAAAGAGAGAAAGAGAGAAAGAGAGAGAGAGCATACCACAGTGTGCCATCACAGCAGCAAGATGTGTGACCTGTTGCCACAAGAAAAGTGCAACCAGTGAAGAACAAACACCATTGTAAATACAACCCATATTTATATTGATTTATTTTCCCTTTTGTACTTTAATTATTTGCACCTAATATGACATTTGAAATGTCTTTATTCTTCTTGAACTTTTGTGAGTGTAATGTCTACTGTTAATTGTTATTAATTTACTTTACTTTTGTTTATTATCTAGTTCTCTTGCTTTAGGTGTGTAAACATGTTTCCCATGCCTATAAAGCCCTTAAATTGATTTGAGAGAAAGAGAGAGAGAAAGAGAGAGAGAGAGAGAGGGAGAGAGAAAGAGATGATGCAGTAGGGCCAGTGTGCTGTTCATTGGCTCACAGGGCCACCGATCAACACACAAGGAAGACAAGTGAACAGACCAGGTCTTCTGAACAGGTTGTAGAGTGGCCATTCTCCTTCTGCAGCAATTCACCTACAAACAGACATTCATATCTACTTCATTCTCTCTTTTTTGTCTCACTTGAGAAGAGAAGATTCCTCACTTGAAAAAGCACAGTGGCTGCTTTATAGAGTCTCTATGTGGCAGGGTGACAGGGAACACTACTCCTTCCCCTTTTAGATGGAGGAAAACTGAAAGGAGGTCCTCAGCTCCCTGCCCCCCCATGCCCCTTGTCTCCCCTCTCTCCCTCCCCTCCCTAGACCTCCTCTGTCATTTTGTGTGTGTGTGTGTGTGTGTGTGTGTGTGTGTGTGTGTGTGTGCGAGCGCACATGCATATGTTTTTAATACCTCTGGTAGGGTATTGTGCAGACTATATAAAGAACAGGAAGCTAGGAGATCATTGGGGCAGGACTGAAGGTCAGCTCAATCAGTTTCCTCTCCAGCGTGATGATGTCACAGGGGCAGTGTTGCTGTGATGGATTCAGAATGGGTGTCAGGTGGAACACCAAAGACAAGATGGAACACACAGTACATACACACATATATCCCCTCTCTCTCTCTCTCTCTCTCTCTCTCCCTCTCACACGCAAACACACGTCCTGTCCTTTAGCATTAACAAACTCCAACCTGTTGGTCGGCAGCAGAGCCATAAATACAGATATAGAGTTTACCAAACTTACATGGTAGAACCCCATGTGGACTAGCCAGCCATAGGACATTAGGAATACATTGAAAGTTGTCTAGATGGATGGTATATGGCTCTGGGTGGTCAACCTGGATTCAGGGGTTGAGTCCAGGTTTTAATTTAACCTTTATTTAACTAGGCAAGTCAGTTAAGAACAAATTATTATTTACAATGACGGCCTACCCCGGCCAAACCCTAACCTGGACGATGCTAGGACAATTATGTGCCATCCTATGGGACTCCCAATCACAGCCGGTTGTAATACAGCCTGGAATAAAACCAGGGTCTGTAGTGACACCTCTAGCACTGAGATGCAGTGCCTTAGACCACAGCGCCACTCGGGAGCATAGTAAATGTGAATACGAGACATTCCAACTAGTATATCTATGTTACGTTTTGAATGGTATTTATTAATTTGTGGATGACCATGATCCATTTTGTATGATATGTTACGGATTACAATTAGTGTGATATGTTACGGATTACAATTGGTGTGATATGTTATGGATTACAATTAGTGTGATATGTTACGGATTACAATTAGTATGATATGTTACGGATTACAATTGGTGTGATATGTTATGGATTACAATTAGTGTGATATGTTATGGATTACAATTAGTATGATATGTTACGGATTACAATTAGTGTGATATGTTATGGATTACAATTAGTGTGATATGTTACGGATTACAATTAGTGTGATATGTTTTGGATTACAATGAGTGTGATATGTTATGGATTACAATTTGTTCTGGCTAACATTAGCTAAGGTTAATGTTAGGGTTAGGAGTTTGGTTTAAGTTAGGGGAAGGTTTAGCTAACATGCTGAAGTTGTCCATGATGAGATTCGAACACGCAACCTTTGGATTGCTAGACGTTTGCGTTATATGCTGTCCCATTCACCCCGACCAACCACCCTACCTTCGTTTTAGTCTTAAGTAACATTATGTCTTATGTAACCATACCAAACATAACATATCATACTCATTTGAGTGGCCCAGATTTACGTTTACTATGTTACGTCTAGTCTATGAGACCAGGCTGGGGTGGTAGTGGATGATGGTAAATGGCTCTGGGTGCTAGTGACTAGTAAGGGTGTGGGTGTCTGATGTTGGCATGGAGAACCTCCGTTGTCTGGGAAGCGTTCCAAACATGATGGGAGGGGCTGAGTTTGGTGACTCAAGGTTATAGGGTTATGGGGTTATAGGGAGAGCTGTAAGGAGGGTTGCAGGGAGGGCGAAAGGGAGGGCTGTAGGGAGGGTTGGAGAGTTGTAGGGAGGGCTATAGGGAGGGTTATAGGGAGGGCTGTAAGGAGGGTTGCAGGGAGGGCGATAGGGAGGGCTGTAGGGAGGGTTGGAGAGTTGTAGGGAGGGCTATAGGGAGGGTTGTAGGGAGGGCGATAGGGAGGGCTGTAGGGAGGGTTGGAGAGTTGTAGGGAGGGCTATAGGGAGGGTTGTAGGGAGAGCTGTAAGGAGGGTTGCAGGGAGGGCGATAGGGAGGGCTGTAGGGAGGGTTGGAGAGTTGTAGGGAGGGCTATAGGGAGGGTTGTAGGGAGGGCGATAGGGAGGGTTATAGGGAGGGCTGTAGGGAGGGCTGTAGGGAGGGTTGGAGAGTTGTAGGGAGGGCTATAGGGAGGGTTGTAGGGAGGGCGATAGGGAGGGTTATAGGGAGGGCTGTAGGGAGGGCTGTAGGGAGGGCGATAGGGAGGGTTGGAGAGTTGTAGGGAGGGCTATAGGGAGGGTTGTAGGGAGGGCTGTAGGGAGGGCGATAGGGAGGGCTGTAGGGAGGGTTGGAGAGTTGTAGGGAGGGCTATAGGGAGGGTTGTAGGGAGAGCTGTAAGGAGGGTTGCAGGGAGGGCGATAGGGAGGGCTGTAGGGAGGGTTGGAGAGTTGTAGGGAGGGCTATAGGGAGGGTTGTAGGGAGGGCTGTAGGGAGGGCGATAGGGAGGGTTATAGGGAGGGCTGTAGGGAGGGCGATAGGGAGGGTTATAGGGAGGGCTGTAGGGAGGGCTGTAGGGAGGGTTGGAGAGTTGTAGGGAGGGCTATAGGGAGGGTTGTAGGGAGGGCTGTAGGGAGGGCGATAGGGAGGGTTATAGGGAGGGCTGTAGGGAGGGTGATAGGGAGGGTTATAGGGAGGGCTGTAGGGAGGGCTGTAAGGAGGGTTGCAGGGAGGGTGATAGGGAGGGTTATAGGGAGGGCTGTAGGGAGGGTTGGAGAGTTGTAGGGAGGGCTATAGGGAGGGTTGTAGGGAGGGCGATAGGGAGGGTTATAGGGAGGGCTGTAGGGAGGGCGATAGGGAGGGTTATAGGGAGGGCTGTAGGGAGAGTTGTAGGGAGGGCGATAGGGAGGGTTATAGGGAGGGCTGTAGGGAGGGCTGTAAGGAGAGTTGTAGGGAGGGCGATAGGGAGGGTTGCAGGGAGGGCGATAGGGAGGGTTATAGGGAGGGTTATAGGGAGGGTTATAGGGAGGGCTGTAGGGAGGGCTGTAGGGAGGGTTGTAGGGAGGGCTGTAGGGAGGGCGATAGGGAGGGTTATAGGGAGGGTTATAGGGAGGGCTGTAGGGAGGGTTGCAGGGAGGGTGATAGGGAGGGCTGTAGGGAGGGTTGCAGGGAGGGTGATAGGGAGGGCTATAGGGAGGGCTGTAGGGAGGGCTGTAGGGAGGGCTGTAGGGAGGGCGATAGGGAGGGTTATAGGGAGGGCTGTAGGGAGGGCTGTAAGGAGAGTTGTAGGGAGGGCGATAGGGAGGGTTATAGGGAGGGCTGTAGGGAGGGCTGTAGGGAGGGTTGCAGGGAGGGTGATAGGGAGGGCTGTAGGGAGGGCTGTAGGGAGGGTTGCAGGGAGGGTGATAGGGAGGGCTGTAGGGAGGGCTGTAGGGAGGGTTGCAGGGAGGGTGATAGGGAGGGCTGTAGGGAGGGCTGTAGGGAGGGTTGGAGAGTTGTAGGGAGGGCTATAGGGAGGGTTATAGGGAGGGCTGTAGGGAGGGCTGTAAGGAGAGTTGTAGGGAGGGCGATAGGGAGGGTTGCAGGGAGGGCGATAGGGAGGGTTATAGGGAGGGCGATAGGGAGGGTTATAGGGAGGGCTGTAGGGAGGGTTGCAGGGAGGGCGATAGGGAGGGCTGTAGGGAGGGCTGTAGGGAGGGTTGCAGGGAGGGTGATAGGGAGGGTTATAGGGAGGGCTATAGGGAGGGTTATAGGGAGGGTTATAGGGAGGGCTGTAGGGAGGGCTGTAGGGAGGGTTGCAGGGAGGGCGATAGGGAGGGCTGTAGGGAGGGTTGGAGAGTTGTAGGGAGGGCGATAGGGAGTGTTGTAGGGAGGGCGATAGGGAGGGTTATAGGGAGGGTTATAGGGAGGGTTATAGGGAGGGCGATAGGGAGGGTTATAGGGAGGGTTATAGGGAGGGCTGTAGGGAGGGCTGTAGGGAGGGTTGTAGGGAGGGCTGTAGGGAGGGCGATAGGGAGGGTTATAGGGAGGGTTAAAGGGAGGGCTGTAGGGAGGGTTGCAGGGAGGGTGATAGGGAGGGCTGTAGGGAGGGTTGCAGGGAGGGTGATAGGGAGGGCTATAGGGAGGGCTGTAGGGAGGGCTGTAGGGAGGGCTGTAGGGAGGGCGATAGGGAGGGTTATAGGGAGGGCTGTAGGGAGGGCTGTAAGGAGAGTTGTAGGGAGGGCGATAGGGAGGGTTATAGGGAGGGCTGTAGGGAGGGCTGTAGGGAGGGTTGCAGGGAGGGTGATAGGGAGGGCTGTAGGGAGGGCTGTAGGGAGGGTTGCAGGGAGGGTGATAGGGAGGGCTGTAGGGAGGGCTGTAGGGAGGGTTGCAGGGAGGGTGATAGGGAGGGCTGTAGGGAGGGCTGTAGGGAGGGTTGGAGAGTTGTAGGGAGGGCTATAGGGAGGGTTATAGGGAGGGCTGTAGGGAGGGCTGTAAGGAGAGTTGTAGGGAGGGCGATAGGGAGGGTTGCAGGGAGGGCGATAGGGAGGGTTATAGGGAGGGCGATAGGGAGGGTTATAGGGAGGGCTGTAGGGAGGGTTGCAGGGAGGGCGATAGGGAGGGCTGTAGGGAGGGCTGTAGGGAGGGTTGCAGGGAGGGTGATAGGGAGGGTTATAGGGAGGGCTATAGGGAGGGTTATAGGGAGGGTTATAGGGAGGGCTGTAGGGAGGGTTGCAGGGAGGGCGATAGGGAGGGCTGTAGGGAGGGTTGGAGAGTTGTAGGGAGGGCGATAGGGAGTGTTGTAGGGAGGGCGATAGGGAGGGTTATAGGGAGGGTTATAGGGAGGGTTATAGGGAGGGCTGTAGGGAGGGCTGTAGGGAGGGCGATAGGGAGGGTTATAGGGAGGGTTGGAGAGTTGCAGGGAGGGCGATAGGGAGGGTTGTAGGGAGGGTTGGAGAGTTGTAGGGAGGGCTGTAGGGAGGGCTATAGGGAGTGCTGTAGGGAGGGTTGTAGGGAGGGCAATAGGGAGGGTTGTAGGGAGGGTTGCAGGGAGGGTTGTAGGGAGGGCGATAGGGAGGGTTGCAGGGAGGGTGATAGGGAGGGTTGTAGGGAGGGTTGGAGAGTTGCAGGGAGGGCTGTAGGGAGGGTTGTAGGGAGGGCGATAGGGAGGGCTGTAGGGAGGGCTGTAGGGAGGGCGATAGGGAGGGTTATAGGGAGGGCTGTAGGGAGGGCTGTAAGGAGGGTTGCAGGGAGGGCGATAGGGAGGGTTATAGGGAGGGCTGTAGGGAGGGTTGGAGAGTTGTAGGGAGGGCTGTAGGGAGGGCTGTAGGGAGGGTTGTAGGGAGGGCTGTAGGGAGGGCTGTAGGGAGGGTTGTAGGGAGGGTTGTAGGGAGGGTTGTAGGGAGGGCTGTAGGGAGGGTTGTAGGGAGGGCTGTAGGAGGCTTGTAGGGAGGGCTGTAGGGAGAGCTATAGGGAGGGTTGTAGGGAGGGTTGGAGGGAGGGTTGTAGGAAGGGTTGTAGGGAGGGTTGTAGGGAGGGCTGTAGGGAGGGTTGTAGGGAGGGTTGGAGGGAGGGTTGGAGGGAGGGTTGTAGGGAGGGCGATAGGGAGGGCTGTAGGGTTGTAGGGAGGGCTGTAGGGAGGGTTGTAGGGAGGGTTGGAGGGAGGGTTGTAGGGAGGGCTGTAGGGAGGGCTGTAGGGAGGGTTGTAGGGAGGGTTGTAGGGAGGGCTGTAGGGAGGGTTGGAGGGAGGGTTGTAGGGAGGGCTGTAGGGAGGGCTGTAGAGAGGACTGGGGACAATGACCCCTTCCATTAGGCCTAATGGGGACATATGTAATGTATTAGGGTTAAGACACCTGGGGAGGAGGACTGGATCACATGGGGAGAAGTTCTCCTCCACTGGAAAGGGATGTCTGGAGGTCTATTCTTTCTGTGGTTAGATTGAATGTTTTACCCTGAATATATCCCAGATACATTCTCAAACAAACCCAAGTTATTTTGAGTTATAGCTGAAAACAAAACATGAAAACAATATTACATCAAGAATATCAAACAAATCCTGAAAGACAGACATCAATGTATTTTTACTCAGGCAATAGATTTTGGGCAATATACTGTTTTAGTGAATAAAAACAGAATACATGTGGTAAAGTGTGTAATGAATCTTCACCAGTCACCACAGAGAGACTGGGACTCCTCCCATTCCCTGCTCCTCTCACCTCCCTCTCCCTCCCTCTCCCTCTCCCTCTCACCTCCCTCTCATCTCCCTCTCCCTCCCTCTCACCTCCCTCTCCCTCTCCCTCCCTCTCACCTCCCTCTCCCCTCCCTCCCTCTCCCTCTCCAAATTCCTCCACTCTCCCCAGGACAAGACGACCAGTCAATTAATAAGACATTGTCTCCTCCCCCAGAGACCGGTGCACAAGGGGCCACCCAGGAACCAGCAGCCCTCCATCTAAAGCCGCTTCACTGGTGGCCCCCAGGAATGCAGCACATCGCTTTGGGAACGGGTCAGGGGGACGGGGGTCCGGGAGGCTGGAGAGAATAGAAACATCCCCATCATCATGCTGGGCAAGGGCCAGCCAGTCAAACCTGGAGGAAAACAAAAGGAAATGGCATCGAGGGTTCCAGTCTCTCTCCGGGATCCAAAGCCACTTCACTTTACCCTTCTATGCTCTGCAGTCCAGTCAAATCCCCCCACCCCCACACACCACCATAACCCACCCCAAAGCACTCCATCCCATGGCTGCCACAGTCTTATTAAATCCCCAGACAGTCCTGACCCTAAGATACCCCTCAGTCCCTGTCCTCTCCCACAGTCCTGACCCTAAGATACCTCTCAGTCCCTGTCCTCTCCCACAGTCCTGACCCTAAGATACCCCTCGGTCCCTGTCCTCTCCCACAGTCCTGACCCTAAGATACCTCTCAGTCCCTGTCCTCTCCCACAGTCCTGACCCTAAGATACCTCTCAGTCCCTGTCCTCTCCCACAGTCCTGACCCTAAGATACCTCTCAGTCCCTGTCCTCTCCCACAGTCCTGACCCTAAGATACCTCTCAGTCCCTGTCCTCTCCCACAGTCCTGACCCTAAGATACCTCTCAGTCCCTGTCCTCTCCCACAGTCCTGACCCTAAGATACCTCTCAGTCCCTGTCCTCTCCCACAGTCCTGACCCTAAGATACTTCTCAGTCCCTGTCCTCTCCCACAGTCCTGACCCTAAGATACCTCTCAGTCCCTGTCCTCTCCCACAGTCCTGACCCTAAGATACCTCTCAGTCCCTGTCCTCTCCCACAGTCCTGACCCTAAGATACCTCTCAGTCCCTGTCCTCTCCCACAGTCCTGACCCTAAGATACCTCTCAGTCCCTGTCCTCTCCCACAGTCCTGACCCTAAGATACCTCTCAGTCCCTGTCCTCTCCCACAGTCCTGACCCTAAGATACTTCTCAGTCCCTGTCCTCTCCCACAGTCCTGACCCTAAGATACCTCTCAGTCCCTGTCCTCTCCCAGTCCTGACCCTAAGATACCTCTCAGTCCCTGTCCTCTCCCACAGTCCTGACCCTAAGATACCTCTGTCCCTGTCCTCTCCCACAGTCCTGACCCTAAGATACCTCTGTCCCTGTCCTCTCCCACAGTCCTGACCCTAAGATACCTCTCAGTCCCTGTCCTCTCCCACAGTCCTGACCCTAAGATACCTCTCAGTCCCTGTCCTCTCCCACAGTCCTGACCCTAAGATACCTCTGTCCCTGTCCTCTCCCACAGTCCTGACCCTAAGATACCTCTCAGTCCCTGTCCTCTCCCACAGTCCTGACCCTAAGATACTTCTCAGTCCCTGTCCTCTCCCACAGTCCTGACCCCTAAGATACTTCTCAGTCCCTGTCCTCTCCCACAGTCCTGACCCTAAGATACCTCTCAGTCCCTGTCCTCTCCCACAGTCCTGACCCTAAGATACCTCTCAGTCCCTGTCCTCTCCCACAGTCCTGACCCTAAGATACCTCAGTCCCTGTCCTCTCCCACAGTCCTGACCCTAAGATACCTCTCAGTCCCTGTCCTCTCACACAATCCTGACCCTAAGATACCTCTCAGTCCCTGTCCTCTCCCACAGTCCTGACCCTAAGATACTTCTCAGTCCCTGTCCTCTCCCACAGTCCTGACCCTAAGATACCTCTCAGTCCCTGTCCTCTCCCACAGTCCTGACCCTAAGATACCTCTCAGTCCCTGTCCTCTCCCACAGTCCTGACCCTAAGATACCTCTCAGTCCCTGTCCTCTCCCACAGTCCTGACCCTAAGATACCTCTCAGTCCCTGTCCTCTCCCACAGTCCTGACCCTAGATACCTCTCAGTCCCTGTCCTCTCCCACAGTCTTGACCCTAAGATACTTCTCAGTCCCTGTCCTCTCCCACAGTCCTGACCCTAAGATACTTCTCAGTCCCTGTCCTCTCCCACAGTCCTGACCCTAAGATACCTCTCAGTCCCTGTCCTCTCCCACAGTCCTGACCCTAAGATACCTCTCAGTCCCTGTCCTCTCCCACAGTCCTGACCCTAAGATACCTCTCAGTCCCTGTCCTCTCCCACAGTCCTGACCCTAAGATACTTCTCAGTCCCTGTCCTCTCCCACAGTCCTGACCCTAAGATACCTCTCAGTCCCTGTCCTCTCCCACAGTCCTGACCCTAAGATACCCCTCAGTCCCTGTCCTCTCCCACAGTCCTGACCCTAAGATACCTCTCAGTCCCTGTCCTCTCCCACAGTCCTGACCCTAAGATACCTCTCAGTCCCTGTCCTCTCCCACAGTCCTGACCCTAAGATACCTCTCAGTCCCTGTCCTCTCCCACAGTCCTGACCCTAAGATACCTCTCAGTCCCTGTCCTCTCCCACAGTCCTGACCCTAAGATACCTCTCAGTCCCTAAAATACCTCCCATCCCGTCTTTCTCTCTGTGTCTTTTTCTCTCTCTGTCTCTCTGTTATTCCGTCTCCGTCTGTCCGTCTTTCTCTCTCTGTCACTCCGTCTTTCTCTCTCTGTCACTCCGTCTTTCTCTCTCTGTCACTCCGTCTTTCTCTCTCTGTCACTCCGTCTTTCCCTCTCTGTCACTCCGTCTTTCTCTCTGTCACTCCGTCTTTCTCTCTGTCACTCCGTCTTTCTCTCTGTCACTCCGTCTTTCTCTCTCTGTCACTCCGTCTTTCTCTCTCTGTCACTCCGTCTTTCTCTCTCTGTCACTCCGTCTTTCTCTCTCTGTCACTCCGTCTTTCTCTCTGTCACTCCGTCTTTCTCTCTGTCACTCCGTCTTTCTCTCTCTGTCACTCCGTCTTTCTCTCTCTGTCACTCCGTCTTTCTCTCTCTGTCACTCCGTCTTTCTCTCTCTGTCACTCCGTCTTTCTCTCTGTCTTTTCTGCATCAGTTTCAAAATGGCACAAATGTGACCAATGTTTATTCATTGAATAAGGTTTACCTTTATTGAACAAGTGCTGACAACTAAGTACTGTACGTGTCTCGAGAGTCCAAGAAAAGTCAAAGAATTCAGATCCTGACTGAATAAGAAATTTAGGCTGAAACGATCACATAAAAGTGATTCATTGCAAGCAGTGTGTAGAAGTTTCTTTTATGAATATCATGTCAACGTTTCAGTCAGAGGCACCTGCTAAGCTAAAGGAACCATACAGTGTGTGTGCATTGCATTTACATGGTAGAATGATGCTGCCATAATATTCACCTTGGGGATACCAATCCTGACATAGTCATTGTCTGTCGTGGATTGTCGTGGACTGACAGCCACTACAACTCACACAGCACTCACTGGGACGACCACTGACACAGCCCCATCTGCTGTTCCAATACTGAACAGTAACTATTGGCAGGAAAAGAGAGTTTAGAAATTAGTCTCTTCCATGTTTAGCCTTAACCTACTGAAAATGTGGAACAATCTCTCCTTATAACAAATCCTTATATTCATCTCTGCAAAATGTGTTAAATCATATAACAGTCAGATTTAGCCCTCCCTGCAATACCAAGACATCCTCACCACAAGAAATTGTGAACTTAGAAACTTTATTGAACATGTGTGACAAACATTAACAGTATTATATTTTCTATATAAAGGATTTGAAAACCTTAAAGCCCTTACATTTTTTTTTTTTTATAAACATTTCTTCACAGAGATTTAACAATTCACAAGACAAGCAAAATCTGCAAATACAAACAATACAAACAGTATTGATTTATAAAAACTAAACACGCCAGTGGAGGCTGCTGAGGGGAGAACGGCTCAATCTCTAGAACGGTACAAATGGAACGGCATCAAACACCTGGAAACCATGTGTTTGATGTGTTTGATACCATTCCACTGATTCCGCTCCAGCCAGTACCAGGAGCCCGTCCTCTACAATTAAGCTTCCCACCAACCTCCTATCACACACTCCCTTCAATTCTGATTTAATGATATGTGAGTTGATTCAACTCGTTCTCACACAAAACAATCCAATACAAGACTTACACACAAAAGCTTTTACCTTATTTTCCAGACAAACAAAATACATCAATTCTTCTTTCGAAACACTGCTCATTAGTACAATGTCCTTTTCCCTCTATAAAGTTCCCACTTCAAGACAGCCCACTGCATTGCATACATGCAGTTGAGTGATATTTTTTTTAAATGTCATACTATTTAGAATCTTATGCCATACCATAATTACAGTATTTAAAGCCTTAAGACACACCAAAGAAAAATAAGATAATTATTTTGGTTCATTTTTTACATGTACACTTATCCACCCAACTACTAACTACCATGATTCCAATGTAAATAACTTAATGCACAATTCTAGCCCAGCTAGATGACAAAACAAGAACGAATATATATTTGATATATAATAGTTATGAAATAACTTCTTTCAAATATTTTCTAAAATCCTTTTTCTATGGATAAATATCAAATATATAGTAGCGAATGTTGCACAGTGAGTGGATGATGAGCTACAGAGAAGAGGTTTAGGACAGTCCCTCAGTAGTAGTTCAGTAGAGCCAGGCTCTGGTCAACACTGCCCCCTTGTGGCTGCCCTTGGACATGTCACCTTGAAACTACAGCACCTTGGAAGAGACAAACAGTGCCCTTTGATTAACCTTCCTTTTAAATAATTTAGTTTCTTTTACTTTAAATTAAAATACAAAAATTATTTACATTTTCATTTTATAGACAATCCAAATAAATCATGTTCTATAATGCTAAAGCTATTTAAAGCGATACGCAGGATTTATGAAGTAAAAAAAAAAGGTCCCTTGTAACTTGATTTTCGAATTAGAACAGCCGTTTGTAAATCTGTCATTACTTATGAAACTCGTCAAACACAAATCACCAACACATCTCAGCAAAACAAATGGATGCATGTAAGAGTCATTTCTTTTTAACAAGACAACAATAGGATCTGATTGACAGAGAAAAACAGCTCACACACACACACACACACACACCATGTGACATGGATCGCCAACAACATGTGCCAATACATACAATATATATTATAGGAACAGGTTTCTCTTGACCAAAAGACCCAGACCACTGCTATGTGCTTGAGTTCATAACATAATGCCTTATCTAATAGCAGCCATATGGTACAGCTGGCCTGCACACCTGAATGATGGGTTGTTCACAGTGACCAAACACACAGCTTTTGTTTTCACAGTGACGGCTAGGCTACGTACGTCCTTGCAGTAACTAAAGGAGTAAGCAGTAGTGGCATTCTTTACATGTACTCAACCTACAATCCAAATGAAGGACAATTCGTGTCCATGAACCTCAGTCTACAGAAACAAAATATCAATTGAACATTCTTCAAAAAAACGATTTGTAAAAACAAGGGTCAAAGTAAATCAAAAGTGCAAAGGTTGATATTAAAGCTGATTTGCATGTTAGGTTGGATACTTAGGCTACAGCCTATTGAAGGGACCCACCGTTACGGTTCTACTGAAGGGACCCACCGTTACGGTTCTACTGAAGGGACCCACCGTTACGGTTCTACTGAAGGGACCCACCGTTACGGTTCTACTGAAGGGACCCACCGTTACGGTACTACTGAAGGGACCCACCGTTACGGTACTACTGAAGGGACGGACCGTTACGGTACTACTGAAGGGACGGACCGTTACGGTTCTACTGAAGGGACCCACCGTTACGGTTCTACTGAAGGGACGGACCGTTACGGTACTACTGAAGGGACGGACCGTTACGGTTCTACTGAAGGGACCCGCCGTTACGGTTCTACTGAAGGGACCCACCGTTACGGTTCTACTGAAGGGACCCACCGTTACGGTTCTACTGAAGGGACCCACCGTTACGGTACTACTGAAGGGACCCACCGTTACGGTACTACTGAAGGGACGGACCGTTACGGTTCTACTGAAGGGACCCACCGTTACGGTTCTACTGAAGGGACGGACCGTTACGGTACTACTGAAGGGACGGACCGTTACGGTTCTACTGAAGGGACCCGCCGTTACGGTTCTACTGAAGGGACCCGCCGTTACGGTACTACTGAAGGGACCCGCCGTTACGGTACTACTGAAGGGACCCGCCGTTACGGTTCTACTGAAGGGACCCGCCGTTAATGTTCTACTGAAGGGACCCGCCGTTACGGTTCTACTGAAGGGACCCGCCGTTACGGTTCTACTGAAGGGACCCGCCGTTACGGTTCTACTGAAGGGACCCGCCGTTACGGTTCTACTGAAGGGACCCGCCGTTACGGTTCTACTGAAGGGACGGACCGTTACGGTACTACTGAAGGGACCCACCGTTACGGTACTACTGAAGGGACCCACCGTTACGGTTCTACTGAAGGGACCCACCGTTACGGTTCTACTGAAGGGACGGACCGTTACGGTTCTACTGAAGGGACGGACCGTTACGGTACTACTGAAGGGACGGACCGTTACGGTTCTACTGAAGGGACCCACCGTTACGGTTCTACTGAAGGGACCCACCGTTACGGTACTACTGAAGGGACCCACCATTACGGTACTACTGAAGGGACCCACCGTTACGGTTCTACTGAAGGGACCCACCGTTACGGTACTACTGAAGGGACCCACCGTTACGGTACTACTGAAGGGACCCACCGTTACGGTTCTACTGAAGGGACCCACCGTTACGGTTCTACTGAAGGGACCCACCGTTACGGTTCTACTGAAGGGACCCACCGTTACGGTTCTACTGAAGGGACCCACCGTTACGGTTCTACTGAAGGGACCCACCGTTACGGTTCTACTGAAGGGACCCACCGTTACGGTTCTACTGAAGGGACCCACCGTTACGGTTCTACTGAAGGGACCCACGTTACGGTACTACTGAAGGGACCCACCGTTACAGTTCTACTGAAGGGACCCACCGTTACAGTTCTACTGAAGGGACCCACCGTTACGGTTCTACTGAAGGGACCCACCGTTACGGTTCTACTGAAGGGACCCACCGTTACGGTTCTACTGAAGGGACCCACTGTTACGGTTCTATTGAAGGGACCCACCATTACGGTTTTACTGAAGGGACCCGCCGTTACGGTTCTACTGAAGGGACCCACCGTTACGGTTCTACTGAAGGGACCCACCGTTACGGTTCTACTGAAGGGACCCACTGTTACGGTACTATTGAAGGGACCCACCGTTACGGTTCTATTGAAGGGACCCACTTTTACGGTTCTATTGAAGAAGACGAGCGGCAGAAAACCACACCCAAGACAATGTGGGATGGGTCTGTATTGTACCACTAGTAGTATTAAATGTAGTGCTGTGAGAGAACCAAACCCATGGGCAGTGCCTCATCAGCCCTCACAGCTGACCATACACAGGACTCAGCCAAGTGGGTTGAGCTTAGTTTAAACAGCATAGCTACGAGTGAGGATGCAGATTACAAATTACATTCGGAACAAAAATATTTGGTCTCCTTCCTCTCAATGGTATGCAAATAAGTGTGAAGATGTTCCTCAAAAAGTGGTCAGTTTGGAGCGTTTTTCTTTCTGGAACAAACAGAGCAAAGACACAGCAGATCAGACTCCCAGTGGAGAGTTCCATATAGGACTCCTCCCTCTCCCCCTCTACTTCCTCCCCCTCCTCCCTCCTCCCTCTCCTCCTCTACTTCCTCCTCCCTCCTCCCTCTCCTCCCCTGCTTCCTCCTCCCTCCTCCCTCTCCTCCCCTGCTTCCTCCTCCATGGCTGTGCTATTACACCGCCCCCCATCCTCTCCTCTCATCCCCTGCTTCTTCTCTTCTGTGGCTGTGCTGTAGTCTATTAATAGACCCAAACAAAAGGCTTGAGGTTTAATGAGGCAGAAGAGAAGCAGGAAGGGAACTCGTGCAGACTGAAGTCAGGAGAAGAGATGAGCTTTGTACCGTTTAGCTTCAAGGGAAGGGTTCAGCCTTTTTATTTCATGGAAAGCCATGTTGTTGGGGGTTTGGTGTCTGTGACCACGGTGTTCTCTTGACATATCAAGCTATAGGTTCAGATGTTCTTGGACAGCTTGACATGATGGATAGATCTAGAATAGATGCATAGTTTCAGCATGAACCAATATATCATATGAAGCACTTTACCAAAACGTAAGCTGAATAAGTCCCCTGTGCTGTGTTGTCTAGAAATTACCATGTTCTATCCCAATAGTCGGACAACGCCGTCCAGATCCTCACACATGAAGTATCCTCACCAGCAACATTTACCTTGACAAACATGTTTGCAAACTTGCATAGAAAGGAAACATCAGCAGCAACCAGGCCAGGTAGCTAGTGGGTCTGTTTCCAAGCTTACAGAATGCTTTGGTTCTAAAAACACTGAATGCTGCTTTCAAACGCAAGTAGATCAAGAAAATAGGTGTTTTCTCTCTCTCTCTCTCTCTCTCTCGTCAAGGTGGGTATCACAAGAGCAGAAAACAAACATGACAGTAAGTGGCAAGAGTTCAAACCACCTGAGAGAGATACAGAGAAAGACAGAGCGAGAGACATACAGGACATGAAAGATGTGTCAAGAAACATGATAACCAGTCAACTGTTTACAATAGTCTAAAGCAGAGCCATACAGACTGTATATACATGTAACTGCCAAAATAAAGGAAACACTTGAATAAATGAGGGATACAAAGTATATTGAAAGCAGGTGCTTCCACACAGATGTGGTTCCTGAGTTAATTAAGCAATTAACATCCCATCATGCTTAGGGTCATGTATAAAAATGCCCAGTTGACCATTATTTTGGCTACCATGGCTAGGAGAAGAGATCTCAGTGACTTTGAAACAGGGGTCTCAAAGGAGCATAGTGTGTGTCTCTCAGTCACCAGATCTCAACCCAATTGAACACTCATGGGAGATTGTGGAGCGGAGCCTGAGACAGAGTTTTCCACCACCATCAACAAAACAAAATTATGGAATTTCTAGGTGGAATAATGTCTTCACATCCAACAGTTCCAGACACTTGTAGAATCTATTCCATGTACATTGAAGCTGTTCTGGCTCTACATCCTATTAAAGACACTTTATGTTGGGTGTTTCCTTTACTTTGGCAGTTACCTGTATATACATCTCTAGTCTGAAGCCTACACAAGGGCAAGCCATCTAATATAGAAAAGGCAGAGATTTTTGGTATAGTACTCCTTTGCCTCTTTCCAAGACAAACAAGAACTATTCCTCCAGGAGCCATGACAGAACAAGCTACAATCCACCCATAGAAACAGTAACATCACTAGAGATGGAGCGACAGGGGTTTTTGGGGATAAAACCTACCAATGTATCTGCCTATATATTGTCTTACAGCAGGGAAATGAACAGGTGATCTTTCTCCAAACTGACTTATCATAAAGGCCATCCAAAAGAGCCATTGTCAAAGAAATATGCTTTACATATTGATTTCTTACATTGTGACAACAATGACACATCATTTGATTGGTCACATGCATTCAGATCAGCATGAGACCCTCTTTTCACGTTGGATAAAACCCCCATAAATACAGGCTTACATGATCGGATCAGGTCAACAAACAATTGCATCATGATCTCATTATGAGAGGCTGAAGCACTGAAGTGGCTGTTTGAAATATCTATTGTAGGAATCATCCTGAAACAACATCAACCTGCCATTGCAAACGTTCTGCGATGAGTTGAAACTGCCTCTTTAGCTCAAGGGTTCTAGATCTCAAGGGTTCTAGATCTCAAGGGTTCTAGAGCTCAAGGGTTCTAGAGCTCAAGAGCTCAAGGGTTCTAGAGCTCCAGGTACGAGCATATATACAGTTGAAGTCGGAAGTTTACATACACCTTAGCCAAATACATTTAAACTCAGTTTTTCACAATTCCTGACATTTAATCCTAGTAAGAATTCCCTGTCTTAGGTCAGTTAGGATCACCACTTTATTTTAAGAATGTGAAATGTCAGAATAATAGTAGAGAGAATGATTTATTTCAGCTTTTATTTCTTTCATCACATTCCCAGTGGATCAGAAGTTTACATACACTCCATTAGTATTTGGTAGCATTGCCTTTAAATTGTTTAACTTGGGTCAAACGTTTCGGGTAGCCTTCCACAAGCTTCCCACAATAAGTTGGGTGAATTTTGGCCCATTCCTCCTGACAGAGCTGGTGTAACTGAGTCAGGTTTAAAGGCCTCATTGCTCGCACACGCTATTTCAGTTCTGCACACACATTTTCTATAGGATTGAGGTCAGGGCTTTGTGATGGCCACTCCAATACCTTGACTTTGTCGTCCTTAAGCCATTTTGCCACAACTTTGTAAGTATGCTTGGGGTCATTGTCCATTTGGAAGACCCAGTTACGACCAAGCTTTACTTCCTGACTGATGTCTTGAGATGTTGCTTCAATATTCACATAATTTTCCTACCTCATGACGCCATCTATTCTTTCTCCTCCAAACATAAGGATGGTCATTATGGCAAAACAGTTCTATTTTTGTTTCATCAGACCAGAGTACATTTCTCCAAAAAGTATGATCTTTGCCCCCATGTGCAGTTGCAAACCGTAGTCTGGCTTTTTTATGGTGGTTTTGGAGCAGTGGCTTCTTCCTTGCTGAGCGGCCTTTCAGGTTATGTCGATATAGGACTTGTTTTACTGTGGATATAGATACTTTTGTACCTGTTTCCTCCAGCATCTTCACAAGGTCCTTTGCTGTTGTTCTGGGATTGATTTGCACTTTTCGCACCAAAGTACGTTCATCTCTAGGAAACAGAATGCGTCTCCTTCCTGAGCGGTATGACGGCTGCATGGTCCCATGGTGTTTATACTTGTGTACTATTGTTTGTACAGATGAATGTGGTACCTTCAGGCGTTTGGAATTTGCTCCCAAGGTTGAACCAGACTTGTGGAGGTCTAAAAAAAAATTTTCTGAGGTCTTGGCTGATTTCTTTTGATTTTCCCATGATGTCAAGCAAAGAGGCACTGAGTTTGAAGGTAGGCCTTGAAATACAACCACGGGTACACCTCCAATTGACTCAAATGATGTCAATTAGCCTATCAGAAGCTTCTAAAGCCATGACATCATTTTCTGGAATTTTCCAAGCTGTTTAAAGGCACAGTCAAGTCCGTGTATGTAAACTTCTGACCCACTGGAATTGTGATACAGTGAATTATAAGTGAAATAATCTGTCTGTAAGCAATTAATGGATAAATTACTTGTGTCATGAACAAAGTAGATGTCCTAACCAACTTACCAAAACTATAGTTTGTTAACAAGAAATTTGTGGAGTGGTTGAAAAATGAGTTTTAATGACTCCAACCTAAGTGTATGTAAACTTCCGACTTGAACTGTATCTATCATAAACAGTTGTGAACCATTAATAAGTTAACATAAAAACAAATCATAAATAATTTCAGTCTGCATTATTGTCATATATAAATACCGCAAAATATATGCTCCTCTAGAGGTATGCTCCAACAACAGGTTCCTCCCAATGTGATAAGCTGCAGTATTTGTGGCTTAAAGTAAAATGTCTTTACTAATGCAATACACCACAGTGTAAACAAAAGCAAACAACCAGGACTATGACCTACCTTCCAGACAAACAGGAAGACATGACTGAAACAGAGGTGTGGTTGTAGAGGGGTCTCTCCGCTGTCTAGCTCTGGATCGGTAGGGCAGTCCTTTTCATTTACTGTGTGTCTATTGCTAGTGATGATTGAGAGGTGGGTCCTGTTCCTGCTGCATGCTCAGCCTGGAGGCGTGCATGCACTTGTGGTCCATGCATGTGGCTGATTGTGAGCGATTGACTGCGAGCTGCCATGGAGGGAGAGAGAGAGAGAGATCTACATGCTGTCCATCTGAGTCTCTCTCTCTCTCTCAGTCTCTCTCTTACTCTGAGAAGTAGAAGGCTGGAGGCGGCGAGCGTTCCGGGGCGGGGTCGTTGTCTGAGCCCATGGCGAGGGGTGTGATGACAGGGGTGGTGGTGGAGTTGATGGAAGGTTGGGGTGGAGGGTCGACGACGCCGTCTCCCCCAGTCTTCTCTTGGTGAAACAGGGTGGAGGAGGAGTGGGTGTCCTGGTGGGACAGGGTGGAGGAGGAGTGGGTGTCCTGGTGCGACAGGGTGGAGGAGAGGGTGTCCTGGTGAGACAGGGTGGAGGAGGAGAAGAGGGTGTCCTGGTGAGACAGGGTGGAGGAAGAGAAGAGGGTGTCCTGGTGGGACAGGGTGGAGGAAGAGAAGAGGGTGTCCTGGTGGGACAGGGTGGAGGAGGAGAAGAGGGTGTCCTGGTGAGACTGGGAGAAGGAGAAGGAGGAGTGGGTGTTGTGGTGAGACAAGGTGGAGGAGGAGGAAGAGAAGGAGGAGCGGGTGTCCTGGTGCGACTGGGAGGAGGAGGAGGAGGAGCGGGTGTCCGGGTGGGACTGGGAGGAGGAGGAGGAGGAGCGGGTGCTCTCTCCGGAGCTGCTCCTGGTCTCTGTGCTGGTGCTGGTCTTCTTCAACTTCCTCCTCTTGGCCAGCGGGGCCTTGTCCACCGTCTGCAGACGGAAACCCTCCCGCTTGCACTTGTTGAACGCCTGGAGAAGCAGAGCACAACAAACACATTCATATGAACAACAGTAACCTACAACACAATAAACATTCACTAAAAATAGACTAAAAATACTCAAATAAAAACATGTATGGATCTTTACCCACCCCCGCCATCCCCTTTAGAAGAGCTGATGAGAACAACTGAATAGGGGATATTTGATATTCTCCAACTCTTCCTGCAGCATCCTCTAACGCAAACCTGGCCCTCCCTCTCACCATGCCACCCTCTCCTGAATGAATGAATAAAGCTCACGTTGAAGGTAGCCTTGACGTAGGTGTGTACAGACACGGTGGTGGAGGAACCCAGGATGTCTGGTGTCATCAGAGGGTTGGAGGAGAGCTGGCTGTCGTCTTGGAGCCAGGCGTTGTACTTCAGACCACACATCTTGATCCGCTTGTCAGGGTCCACAGTCAGCAGCTCTATAGGTACCACACAAACGTCGTAGATTAGAAACACAATTAGTCACTCCAACCTCAGTTATAACTAACCTGATTCGGCTTATCAACCAGCTAATTATAACAATCAGGTGTGTTAGGTCAGGGTTATAATGAAAACCTACAGGACAGTAGCTCTCCAGGAACAGGGTTGGAGAGCCTTGGAGCAGACAGAACCTGTGGTGAACACGACAGACAGAACCTGTGGTGAACACGACAGACAGAACCTGTGGTGAACACGACAGACAGAACCTGTGGTGAACACGACAGACAGAACCTGTGGTGAACACGACAGACAGAACCTGTGGTGAACACTCTGCAGCATCCCCTACACACTAGAAGATCCACAACTCCTACCAGACAACACCAAATCAAAACTAATACATCAACTCAATCAATAATGCTGTCATTCAAAACTTTTACCAAACTAGGGGTGAAACACAAGAAAAACAAACATTTAACTGGCCGGACATGCAGAATAATTATTTTAGTTATTCAGTAAGTTGAACCATTGAAGCAAGGTGCAACTTCACCTTGTAGCAAAGCATGCCTGAAGTTCATATCAAAAGCCCTGATCAGGGTCAATTCGAATTGAAAGGGTAGGAAGCATGACTTTTTACTCACCAATGTAACAACACAGTGTGGTCAAAGACTTAGTAACTTATTTGTTGTCACAATCTGGTTACCTATAAGTACAAATATAGTTATGTTTTTGGGTTATTAAATATTTATTTACTTATTTCCGGATATCTTTGAAACGACCCACAATGCACTATTTCTCAATGTCATATGGATGATCTGTGCTACCGAGTTCGTATGTTAACTCGGTAGCTTGCTGAAGCTGGCTAACGTTAGCAGTTAGCCATGCTAGCATGTAATTATATTCCGGACAAAGTGCTGGCGGTGGCGAGCTACAATCCACCAATCACAGGCAGTGTGACGTAAACAAGAAGCAGATGGGGCACGTGCGGCCATACAGCATTTCTTCCCATGGGCTTAAAACGAAAGAGAAAATCATACCTGCTCTAATTGTGTAGTACCTCGTCTGTTGTCCTTTTTGTTTTGTCAACTTTTCGGCATGTTCTCTGTTAAGTAAGCTACGGGAGTTTTGTAACTTTTTCCACCTTGGCTTAGTGCTAGCGCGCTAGCTGACGGACATCTGGAATCGATCTATTTGGGATTTTCCCTTCACCTTCGGCCGGTGAAGCGCTCGCCTCCCTCTGGCTTTGGTAGCTAACCCAGCCTGTAAGCTTTTATCATCGGATGGGCCCCAGCCATCAACCTGTAAGACACTGCACTAATATGATTTGATAACTGGTTAGATGGCATTATGTATTTCCAAAACTTTGGTTTACTTTAATGTAAGTTAGGTGTTGATAGCAACTAGTTGTCTCATGTTGTGCTAATGTAACATTAGCAGGCTAGTAGGGCTAACATTTGCAGGCTAGTTGGCTAGAAACCTTGAAAGTTAATTTGTAACAATAACTTCATAAAGTATTTCCTTGTAAGTTGGCTGAAACTGTAAATGAAATCAGTAGTCAAGCAAACGATTTGGTTTAGGTTGAAGTTATACATTTGAAGTTAATTCTGTTGTTTACTTTATAGGGAACAGGCTGGCTTGCCTCATTACATCACCTCATTCTCTGACATGACTTCATCATTCTTCTTCATTTTGATCGCTTTTAAGTAATAACTCGAAAAATAGAGAACTGAGGAGTAACTTTGTATTGAGACTCAATAGCTTCCACTTTAATAAATAGCTTCTCCTTCAATAAATGGCTTCTCGTTCAATAAATAGCTTCTCCTTTTCAATTTTCTCAATTATTGAATTGGAATTTCAGTTAGTTCCTGAATTGACCGACTTCAGTTCGAATTGACCCCAACCCTGCCCCTGATGTTCCATTTCCCAGGATCACCTTGTATGAGGTCTTTGGCCTGCTGTGAGACACTCCGCCAAGCCTCTCCCTCGAAGGAGAAATCTCCCTGTTTAATCTTCTTCATGATCTCTTCAGCACTGGTGCGGGCCAGACTCTTCCCCTGACACTGGAACGGCACCTGACCCGACAGCATGGTGTACTGAAATATAATAATAATGAATATATGATCAATATAATACATATTATGTTCTGTAATCCTACATGTAGCCTATATGTTGATATTGTGTATACTATGGTATGCATGTTCTCCATGCATGTGTACACATCTTTAAACCGGTAGCTTAATAAATAATGTACCAGGTGTGGCAGTCCGCGTCAATGGCAGTCCGCGTATGGCTTCTTTTAACCTTCTTCCAAAAGTCCACGAAAATCCCCCATGCAGACCAGTCATTAGTGGGAATGAAAGTCTGACAGAACCCATCTCTAAGTACATTGATTACTTTATTAAGCCTTCTCTGACGTCACTCCCAGCCTATCTTCAAGATACCACAGATGTGTTGAACAAAATTAAGGAATTGAACAATATAGGTACAGCTTCCTTTTTAGTCACCATGGATGTGGAGTCTCTATACACCACCACTGAACATGAACAAGGTTTGGCAGCTATGCACCATTTCTTGAGTACCCGACCTGAGACTGAGATGCCTCCTACAGAATTCATCGTCTCACAGACTGAATTGACTCTTAATCATAACATCTTTATCTTTCAGGACCGTACTTTTAAACAGGTCAAAGGATGTGCCATGGGAGCTTGCTACAGCCCATCCTACGCTGGTTTGTACTTGGGTAAATGGGAAAAGGACTTCATTTTGGATCCTTCTAATAACCAGTTATTTGACCGGATTATATGGTGGGGACGCTATATTGATGATGTTTGCCTGTTTTGGTCCGGCTCAGAAGATGAACTTATTTCCTTCCACCAATACCTTAACAGCATTAACCCTAACATCAAACTAACTATGGAGTACAGCAAGGATAACATTCATTTTTTGGACCTCGACATTAGGGAAAATGACAAAGGTTGTTTGCACACATCAATCTTTAGGAAGGCTACAGATGGGAATACCATTCTGAGGGCAGACAGCTTTCACCCCAAAAGGCTAAAAGAGAATATTCCATATGGCCAATTCCAAAGAGTCCGCAGAATTAGCGATCAGGAAACAGACTACAGTGTCAAAGCTGCTGAATTGGAGAATCGCTTCTTGAATCGGGGCTCCAGCGTTCAGGTCCTGAAAGATGCAGCTATAAGGGCTGGATTACTTGACAGAGAGAACTTGTTGCGAAGGGGAGTGCCTCGTGATACATCAGAGAGAGTGTATTTTGTTACAAAATACAGCACTGAAGCAGAGAACATTAAAAGAATCATTAAAAATAATTGGGGAATCATCCAAAGTGATACGCTACTACGCCAAGTCTTTCCTGAGCCACCAGTCATAAGCTTTAAGAGATGTCCTACCCTAAAGGACACATTAGTCCACAGTTATCTTGCGGGTGACTCTCAAAAAACTTGGCTTGATCACAAACCCAAGGGCTCTTTTAAATGTAACCAGTGCAACCACTGTAGAAATATTGCACAGAAGAAGTATTTCGTTGACACAGCTTCCAAAATGGAGTATCACGTCAAGCATTTCATTAACTGCAAAACCACTCATGTCATCTATAGATTGGAATGTCCACAGTGCAAGGTGTTCTACATTGGACGGACAAAGAGACGCCTTCAAGACTGCTTAGCGGAACACAAGTACGCCATACAGGTAGGCAATGAAGACTACCCCATGGCAAGGCACTACAAGTCCTTACACCATGGCAACCCTGCCTCCCCACAAGCTATGGGTATTGATCATATTCCGGCCTCTATTAGAAAAGGGGACCATCTTAAACAGTTAAACTAAAGGGAAAGTTTTGGGATTTACAAACTACAGGCCACTAAATACCCTGGTTTAAATGAAGATATGGATTTCTCACCCTTCCTGTAGGGTCGTGATAGGTCCATTTGCTGTCATCTAGTGGACATTTTCCTCAATTGCCCTCAGCTATGTTTATACTGTTGTTGTTCATGTTTTGCTGTGTTCTAGTGTACTATGGAATATATTACTTTCTTGTTCTTGACACTTCTCCCAGTCATGTTTGGGGTTGGAACTACCTTTCTGGGTGTTCTGGTGCTTCTAGCTTGGAGTTGTATTTTTATGATAACATAGCTACAGTGTTTCACTTTTTAATGTGTATAGTATTGCTTACTAGGTGTGGCCAATCAATTTTGTAACCACTCCCTCTTCTAATTAGGGCTAATTGGAAAAGCTGTTCAAAAGAGGACATTGTATTATTTTTTTGTACTCCCTGACTAAGGCCATGCAGCCGAAACGCGTCAGATTTTTTAAAAACCTTGTTTCTATTTAACATGCCATGCAAATAAGGGCATTTTAATTAATTATATGAAGAGTGCCTTGGTCCTCCTTTCTTTTTAATGTACCAGGTGTACTCTCACCTGATCTAAGCCTGATTGAGGTTGGCCTGGTTTCTAATGCCTCATTAAACAAACAACATCTTTCCAGTGCCTGTTTGTCTCTGTGGCTCTGTGACATGTGTGTGTGTCCTCTCCTCGGCTCACTATGCTTCCAGGGTACTCTGCCGTACAGAGCCTGGCCTGTCAGGAAGCATCACATCACGGCTCTGTACACACATTCAGCCCAGCCAGCACACTACTATACTGTACCCCCAGGGGGCGACGCACAGAGAGAAGAGAAAAGAGAGAGAGGCTGCACACTCGAGAGGCCAAGCGGAGAAATCGCTCTTCCTCCCTCCCCCTCTCTTCCTCAAGCTCAGTCTGATTAATAAAAACAACATCTGCTGAGGGATGGGACTAGGGAAATGAAACCCTTCTCAAATTCATAGACAGCGTTTTAAATGTAACGAGCAACAGTCCATGACATTGAGAGATTGTTTAGCCATGTTTAGACGCTACACATTGTTTACATTAAGAAAACCTCGTGTTTTGGGTTATGATAAAAATCAACAATTTAAATGAGCATTGAAAAGCTTCCCAAACGGCAGACTGTAGCCTAGGCCATTAACCCACTCCACTCTGAGTAGGCCTGCAGCTGGAGTGCAGAGTGCTGCTCGTAGCGCTTCATTTACTGGTGAATATTAAAGTGTTTCAGTACAGGACAGAGCACAGCAGAACAGAGTAGAGCAGAGCACCACAGGATAACAGAAGAGAACTGTACTGAATAAGACAGATGGGTATCAGACAGACCACAGCATGCAGAGAACACCAGAACAGCTCCACAACTGCTGAATCAAGCTGGAATTTCTGTAGCTGTATCGAAGTGTCAATGAAATGCCAGATCTACGAGAAGTGCAGCTAATTGGTATAAAGCAGGAGTGTCGAGCTCATTTTGACCACGGGCTGCATTGTCTTCACCTAGCTCCGGCAGCCGCACTGAAAATGTGGTAGATTTACTTGCTATCAAAATGTGCAAAAAACAGACCAATTTTCGATGCTCCCAGACTGTCTAGCTTTCATTTGGGTGTTTTTTAGCGAGCTGGAAAGTGAAGAGACTATAAAATGTCCATTATTATTTATACAGTTTCAATTTGGTTGTAGTATTTTAAATATAGATTGAGGTAGTTTTCTCCCCCCAAGAAAATATTTATAAAAAATGCATTTATTTATATTTTACTAAACCACCTGCGGCCGGATTAAATAAGCTTGAGTGTGACACGTTAGAAGACAAATGTTTATTTGGGACTGAGCAGCTCTTTCTCTCTCTCTCTCTCTCCCTGGGTGAAACTCGGTTCCCTTGGTTCCCCAACCTCCTTCTCAATACGCATTGGAGGAGAAGTTCTGAGGGAAGGACCTTCTCCTTCAATGCATTTGAAGGGTATATGTATTCACTCCTCTGTACCCCTCAGACCTCCACTCACCAGGATGACCCCCAGGCTCCAGAGGTCACATGACTCGTCGTAGCCATCGTATTTGAGGATCTCCGGCGCGGCGTAGGCCAGCGTGAAACACGGCGTCTTCAGCAGCTGGTTGTCTGGAGGCTTCAGCCGGGCAAAACCAAAGTCTATGATCTTTATCTCAGCGTTCTCACTCTCATCTGTGAACAGCAGGTTCTGAAAGAAGGGTTTCAAGAGAGAAACATGCTTGTGTTATTTCTACTCTGTCTAAATGTATCACTCCTATTTAGTAACGGCACATAAGTGGCCTTTTCTAGCCTTGTGACGGGGACGGATGAGAAGCAACACTTCTGAGATGTCAGTTTCAGATCCACTTGTCCAAGTATTTGGTACTGTAATTTGATGTATCACACACACACACACACACACACACACACACACGGAGTGCTTCAGTAGTACCTCTGGTTTGAGGTCTCTGTGTACCACTCCTACATCGTGCATGTGGCTGACGGCTGACACCAGTCTCCTCATGATGCGGCTGGCCTCCGTCTCACTGAAGTGCTGCTTCCTCCGGATCCTCTCCAGCAGCTCTCCACCACGCAGCAGCTCCAACACCAGGTATGTATGCAGCTAGAGAGAGACAGAAAGATGGACAGAGTTACTCCTAGTGTCTCCAGAGAGAAGCATTACAGCACAATATAATGAGTCATGTTTACTATGTATTAATAGTTCATATACGCATGGAAATATTCCTATAGATTTTGTAATTATATGTCATTATTTTGTAATGATATTAGATTTGTAATGAAATCATATGCTTTACTGAGTTAATATGATCTGTCCTGATCGGAGTGCTCTGAGCCAAGGATGTAGTTATACAATAGCTGAAATAGTTTAGGAAATTCTAACAGTAGAAACCCTGAATAACCATTTACATATTCCTAACAACAACCCAGCTCTTACAGTGACTGAGAGATGAGGAACAGCGGGGTGGGGAGCGGAGGGGGGGTGGGGAGCGGAGGGGGGGTGGGGAGCGGGCGGGGTGGTGCTGTGAAGTGCACACTTTGTGAAGGGTGGAAAATCGGGAGGCAGATTGGGAGAGGGGGGAGTTGAAAGGCGCAGCGAGGGGGCTTTGCTTTGATCTAGGTCAAAGCCCTCACTCTGTCTGCATCCCAAATGGCACCCGATTCCCTTTTACAGTGTACTTCTTTTGCACAGGGCCCTTAGGGCTATGGTCTAAAGTAGTGCACTATAAAGGGAATAGGGTGCCATTTGAGTCGCAGCCCTCTCTGAGGTACCAGTACAGTAACAATCCAGCAGAGCTCATCAGAGCTAGTGGTGCTCCTAGGTCTGAAGTGCCCCAGCTAATGAACCCCAGAAATATCAGCCACACACACACAGAGACATGAACACACACACACACACACACACACACTTGTTTGACCCAATTTGGAGCAAGAAGTTGTTTTTTTGTTCACTAAACTCAAGGCCCACATACAGAAATATGTTCCATGTGGGTTTGATGAATCTATACCTATAGTGGATGTACCTGTATGTTGTTCTGGAGCTGTACTGTACTGAGACAAATACAACCTGAAATATGAGGGGGATAGTATACTGTTTATTATAGGACAATAGGAAGGAGAGAACAGAGGAAGAATGTCCCAGAAGGAGAGAACAGAGGGAGAATGTCCCGGAAGGAGAGAACAGAGGAAGAATGTCCCGGAAGGAGAGAACCGAAGGAGAATGTCCCGGAAGGAGAGAACAGAGGAAGAATGTCCCAGAAGGAGAGAACAGAGGAAGAATGTCCCGGAAGGAGAGAACAGAAGGAGAATGGGAGAATATCCCAGAAGGAGAGAACAGAAGGAGAATATCCCAGAAGGAGAGAACAGAGGGAGAATGTGAGAATATCCCAGAAGGAGAATATCCCAGAAGGAGAGAACAGAGGGAGAATGTGAGAATATCCCAGAAGGAGAATATCCCAGAAGGAGAGAACAGAGGGAGAATGTCCCAGGAGGAGAGAACATGTCCCAGGAGGAGAGGAACAGAGAGAGAATGTCCCAGGAGGAGAGATCAGAAGGAGAATGTCCCAGGAGGAGAGAACAGAAGGAGAATGTCCCAGGAGGAGAGAACAGAAGGAGAATGTCCCAGGAGGAGAGAACAGAAGGAGAATGTCCCAGAAGGAGAGAACAGAAGGAGAATGTCCCAGTAGGAGAGAACAGAGGGAGAATGTCCCAGGAGGAGAGAACAGAGGGAGAATGTCCCAGGAGGAGAGAACAGAGGGATAATGTCCCAGGAGGAGAGAACATGTCCCAGGAGGAGAGGAACAGAGGGAGAATGTCCCAGGATGAGAGATCAGAAGGATAATTTCCCAGAAGGAGAGAACAGAAGGAGAATGTCCCAGGAGGAGAGAACAGCGAGAGAATGTCCCAGGAGGAGAGAACAGAGGGAGAATGTCCCAGGAGGAGAGAACAGAAGAAGAATGTTCTGGAAGGAGAGAACAGAAGAAGAATGTTCCGGAAGGAGAGAACAGAGGGAGAATGTCCCAGGAGGAGAGAACAGAGGGAGAATGTCCCAGGAGGAGAGAACAGAGGGAGAATGTCCCAGAGGAATCTAGCTTCCACATTCTTCTGCTCTGTTCTATCAGTGACTTAATTAGGCTGCCTGTCTGACGCTAGTCTTGTCTCCATCACTGGCTCCATCAGATAGCAACTATTTCTGAAGATGGGCGTTTACTGGCAATGCTTGGGAGACCAGGTCTCTCTTGTGAAATAAAATCTATCACAATGAGAAGAACCTGTATAAATAAAAGTTAAATGAAAATATGTGGTTGTTTTGCCTACTTCAGCTGAATCCAATGCGTGTCTGCGAAATGACTCAAATGGAATGTTTTCACTGACTGGATAGGATGATGCACTTATCTCTAACCAGAACAGCAAACAGAACAGCTGTTTCTTGCAAAATATATGTTATCTAAATAAGACTAACCAGTATAAATACAGAGGTTAAAAATCCTTACCTGGTCATGGTAAATCTCGTGAGTCTTGATGATGTTGGGGTGGCCGTCGCAGAGCTTCAGAGCTGTGATCTCTTTCTGTGTCTGAGCCTCCATCCTAGAGGGGAGAGACAGGACACAGAGTTATCCCTGAACAGAAAGGAGCCTCCATCCTAGAGGGGAGAGACAGAACACAGAGTTATCCCTGAACAGAAAGGAGCCTCCATCCTAGAGGGGAGAGACAGGACACAGAGTTATCCCTGAACAGAAAGGAGTCTCCATCCTAGAGGGGAGAGACAGGACACAGAGTTATCCCTGAACAGAAAGGAGCCTCCATCCTAGAGGGGAGAGACAGGACACAGAGTTATCCCTGAACAGAAAGGAGCCTCCATCCTAGAGGGGAGAGACAGGACACAGAGTTATCCCTGAACAGAAAGGAGCCTCCATCCTAGAGGGGAGAGACAGGACACAGAGTTATCCTTGAACAGAAAGGAGTCTCCATCCTAGAGGGGAGAGACAGGACACAGAGTTATCCCTGAACAGAAAGGAGCCTCCATCCTAGAGGGGAGAGACAGGACACAGAGTTATCCCTGAACAGAAAGGAGCCTCCATCCTAGAGGGGAGAGACAGGACACAGAGTTATCCCTGAACAGAAAGGAGCCTCCATCCTAGAGGGGAGAGACAGAGAGTGTCATCAGCCTCCCAAGTGGCGCTGCGGTCTATAGCACTGCATCGCAGTGCTTGAGGAGTCACTACAGACTAGAGGTCGGCCGATTATGATTTTTCGACGCCGATACCGATTATAGGATGACCAAAAAAAGCCGATACCGATTAATCGGACAATTTTTTTATTTATTTATTTGTAATATTGACAATTACAACAATACTGAATGAACACTTATTTTAACTTAATATAATACATCAATAAAATCAATTTAGCCTCAAATAATTAATGAAACATGTTCAATTTGGTTTAAATAATGCCAAAACAAAGTGTTGGAGAAGAAAGTAAAAGTGCAATATGTGCCATATAAAAAAGCTAACGTTTAAGTTCCTTGCTCAGAACATGAGAACATATGAAAGCTGGTGGTTCCTTTTAACATGAGTCTTCAATATTCCCAGGTAAGAAGTTTTAGGTTGTAGTTATAGGAATTATAGGACTCTTTCTCTCTATACGATTTGTATTTCATATACCTTTGACTATTGGATGTTCTTATAGGCACTTTAGTATTTAGTATCTACAATCCAAAGTGAAATCTAGAATTGGCTTCCTATTTCGCAACAAAGCATCCTTCACTCATGCTGCCAAACATACCCTCGTAAAACTGACCATCCTACCAATCCTCGACTTCGGCGATGTCATTTACAAAATAGCCTCCAATACCCTACTCAACAAGCTGGATGCAGTCTATCACAGTGCCATCCGTTTTGTCACCAAAGCCCCATATACAACCCACCACTGCGACCTGTATGCTCTCGTTGGCTGGCCTTCACTTCATAATCGTCGCCAAACACATTGGCTCCAGGTCATCTACAAGACCCTGCTAGGTAAAGTCCCCTCTTATCTCCGCTCACTGGTCACCATAGCAGCACCCACCTGTAGCACGCGCTCCAGCAGGTATATCTCTCTGGTCACCCCTAAAGCCAACTCCTCCTTTGGTCGTCTCTCCTTCCAGTTCTCTGCTGCCAATGACTGGAACGAACTACAAAAATCTCTGAAACTGGAAACACTTATCTCCCTCACTAGCTTTAAGCACCAGCTGTCAGAGCAGCTCACAGATCACTGCACCTGTACATAGCCCATCTATAATTTAGCCCAAACTACTACCTCTTCCCCTACTGTATTTATTTATTTTATTTATTTTGCTCCTTTGCACCATATTATTTAGATTTGAACTTTGAACTTTCTTCAAACTACAAATCTACCATTCCAGTGTTTTTCTTGCTATACTTTATTTACTTTGCCACCATGGCATTTTTTTTGCCTTTACCTCCCTTATCTCACATCATTTGCTCACATTGTATATAGTCTTATTTTTTTCTACTGTATTTTTGACTGTATGTTGTTTACTCCATGTGTAACTCTGTGTTGTTGTATGTTGTCGAACTGCTTTGCTTTATCTTGGCCAGGTCGCAATTGTAAATGAGAACTTGTTCTCAACTGGCCTACCTGGTTAAATAAAGGTGAAATAAAATAAATAAATAAAAAAATAAATTGCCAGTGTAACAGTATAGCTTCCGTTCCCTCTCCTCGCTCCTACCTGGGCTTGAACCAGGAATACATCGACAACAGCCACCCTCGAAGCAGCGTTACCCATGCAGAGTAAGGGAAACAACTACTCCAAGTCTCAGAGCAAGTGACGTTTCAAACGCTATTAGCCCGCACCCGGCTAACTAGCTAGCCATTTCACATCGGTTACACCAGCCTAATCTTGGGAATTGACAGGCTTGAAGTCATAAACAGCGCAATGCATTGCGAAGAGCTGCTGGCAAAACGCACGAAAGTGCTGTTTGAATGAATGCTTACGAGCCTGCTGGTGCCTACCACCGCTCAGTCAGACTACTCTATCAAATCATAGACTTAATTATAACATAATAACACACAGAAATACGAGCCTTAGGTCATTAATATGGTTGAATCCGGAAACTATCATCTCGAAAACAAAACATTTTTTTCTTTCAGTGAAATACGGAACCGCTCCGTATTTTATCTAACGGGTGGCATCCCTAAGTCTAAATATTCCTGTTACATTGCACAACCTTCAATGGTATGTCATAATTACGTAAAATTCTGGCAAATTAGTTCGCAACGAGCCAGGCAATGAACGCAAGAGCAGTGACACAATTTCATGTTAGCAGGCAATATTAACTAAATATGCAGGTTTAAAAATATATACCTGTGTATTGATTTTAAAGAAAGGCATTGATGTTTATGGTTAGGTACATTGGTGCAACGACAGTGCTTTTTTCGCAAATGTGCTTGTTAAATCATCACCCGTTTGTCGAAGTAGGATGTGATTCGATGAGAAATTAACAGGCACCGCATCGATTATATGCAACGCAGGACACGTTAGATAAACTAGTAATATCATCAACCATGTGTAGTTAACTAGTGATTATGTTAAGATTGACAGTTTTTTATAAGATAAGTTTAATGCTAGCTAGCAACTTACCTTGGCTTCTTGCTGCCCTCGCGTAACAGGTAGTCAGCCTGCCATGCAGGCTCCTCGTGGAGTGCAATGTAAGGCAGATGGTTAGAGCTTTGGACTAGTAACCAGAAGGTTGCAAAAACGAATCCCCGAATCCCCCCTGAACAAGGCAGTTAACCCCCGTTCCTAGGCCGTCATTGAAAATAAGAATGTGTTCTTAATCTGACTTGCCTAGTTTAAATAAAGGTGTAAAAAATAAAAAATAATAAATAAATACATTTGAAAAAAATGAAAAAAGAACAAAAAAATGAAAAGAAAGAACAAAAGAAGATATATATTTTTTTTGTAATACAAGTTTCGGCAAATCGGTGGCCAAAAATACCGATTACCGATTGTTATGAAAACTTGAAATCGGCCCTAATTAAAACGGCCATTCCGATTAATCGGTCAACCTCTACTACAGGCCCGGGTTCAATCCCAGGCTGTCCGATAGGGCGGCGCACAAGTGGCACAGCGTCGTACGGGTTAGGGGAGGGTTTACTTGGCTCATCATGCTCTAGCGACTCCTTGTGCTGGGCCGGGCGCTGCAGGCTGACATCGGTCGTCAGTTGAACGGTGTTTCCTCCAACACATTGGTGCGGGCTTCCAGGTTAAACGGGCGGGTGTTAAGGAGCGCAGTCTGGCGGGTCATGTTTCGAAAGCCCGTTGGTGAGTTGCAGCGATGAGACAAGATCCTAATTAGATATGACAAAAAGGGAGTAAAACACATTATGTATATACAGTACCAGTCAAAAGTTTGGACACAGCTACTCAAGGGTTTTTCTTCAAAACTATAAAATAGCACATATATGTTTTCATGTAGTAACCCAAAAAAGTGTTATATTTGAGATTCTTCAAAGTAGCCATAATAACAGCTTTGCACACTCTCGGAATACTCTCAACCAGCTTCATGAGGTAGTCACCTGGAATGCATTTAAATTAACAGGTGTGCCTTATTAAAAGTTCATTTGTGGAATTTCTTTCCTTCTTAATGCGTTTGAGCCGATCAGTTGTGTTGTGACAAGGTAGGGGTGGTATATAGAAGATTGCCCTATTTGGTAAAAGACCAAGTCCATATTATGGCAAGAACAGCTCAAATAAGCAAAGAGAAACGACAGTCCATCATTACTTTAAAACATTAAGGTCAGTCAATATGGAAAATTTCAAGCGTCATAATAAAACTGGCTCTCATGAGGAGCGCCACAGGAAAGAAAGACCCAGAGTTACCTCTGCTGCAGAGGATAAGTTCATTAGAGTTACCAGCCTCAGAAATTGCAGCCCAAATAAATACTTCAGAGTTCAAGTAACAGACACATCTCAACACCAACTGTTCAGGGGAGACTGTGTGAATCAGGCCTTCATGGTCAAATTACTGCAAAGAAACCACTACTAAAGGACATCAATAATAAGAAGAGATTTGCTTGGGCCAAGAAACACGAGCAATGGACATTAGACCGGTAGAAATCTGTCCAAATTAGAGATTTTTGGTTCCAACCGCCGTGTCTTTGTGAGATGCAGAGTAGGTGAACGGATTATCTCTGCATGTCTGGTTCCCACCGTGAAGCATGGAGGTGGTGGTGTGATGGTGCTTTGCTGGTTACACTGTCTGTGATTTATTTAGAATTCAAGGCATACTTAACCAGCATGGCTACCACAGCATGCTTCAGCGATACGTCATCCCATCTGGTTTGCACTTAGTGGGACTATCATTTGTTTTTCAACAGGACAATGACTCAACACACCTCCAGGCTGTGCAAAGGCTATTTGACCAACAAGGAGAGTGATGGTGTGCTGCATCAGATGACCTGGCTTCCACAATCACCCAACCTCAACCCAATTGAGATGGTTTGGGATGAGTTGGACTGCAGAGTGAAGGAAAAGCAGCTAACAAGTGCTCAGCTATATGTGGGAACTCCTTCAAGACTGTTGGAAAAGCATTCCTCATGAAGCTGGTTGAGAGAATGCCAAGAGTGTGCAAAGCTGTCATCAAGGCAAAGGGTGGCTACTTTAAAGATTTATTTAACACTTTTTTGGTTACTACATGATTCCATATGTGTTATTTCATAGTTTTGATGACTTCACTATTATTCTGCAATGTAGAAAATAGAAAAAATAAAGAAAAGCCCTTGAATGAGTAGGGGTGTCCAAACTTTTGGCTGGTACTGTATATATAACATAAAAAATAAAAAATAAGAACGTCATCCCTGAACAGTAAGGTCAGTTTCACCACTACAGCATTTTCCTGTCAGGTAGTGTCAGCAGCACCCTTCATCCTCCAGCAGCCAAGAGGTGTTATAATCACAGAGCAGTCTCCTGTAATAGTCTGCTGCCCTGGAACTGAGATATACACCGTTTAGCAGATGCTTTTACCCAAACCGACTAACAGTTTGGCATACATACACTTTTTACGTCTGGATGGACTGGCCAATCAAACCCATTAAAGAGCCATGCTCTACCAATTGAGCTACTGAGGACCGCGCTGACGCCCAGGGGACCGCGCTGACGCCCAGGGGACCGCGCTGACGCCCAGGGGACCGCGCTGACGCCCAGAGGACCACATTTACATCACAATGCCATCACATTCAGTTAGCTAGTTAGCCAGCCAATGCCCTCAGTGAGCTAGCTCTGGGAAGGGCTGGTCTGGGCCTGGTACATGTCAGTTTGGCCTGACAATGATCATACTGTATGAGCAGACCATTCAGCACCAACTGATCTGGGATCATGCAGGACTATGGCAACAGTACCTCTTACTGACAATCTTCACAGCATACATCTGTCCAGTCTTCTTGTGGGTGCACTGCCTACAGATAGAGAAGCTTCCTTCACCAAGGGCATTGTCCTTCAGGTCCATCTCATAGTTCATATAAAACAGAGAGTCCTAAAGGAAAGGGAATCATTGTTTAGGTCAAATCAAAGCCATCTTATTACAAAGTCTGTCTATACCTCATCACGCCTCAGACCAAGCAACTGAGTAACAATCCTGTTCTCAATGTGATCCAATGCTGTAACTATATGTTATATTAGAGACACCACAGTACACAGCCACACACATCAAAACTCATTATAGAGCTTAATGAAGCAAGGATGAGAGAGTAGAGGAGATAACAACCACCCCCCCCCCCCAAAAAAACTTGCTGCCTAGCCTAAGTGTGTGTCTGTGTGTGTGGAGGGAAGAGATGTAACCCTATCCATCTAACTGTACTGTGTACACACACACACACACACACACACACACACACACACACACACACACACACACACACACAGTAACAGTGCTGTACCTTCAACAGTGTGTGTGTGTGTGTGTGTGTGTGTGTGTGTGTTACCTTAATCATGGCGCTGCGGGCCACAGCAGCAGACCCTGGTCTCTGTGATCTTGATCCTCCACACAGCTGCAGCGTGTCATCCATCACAGCATTTCTCTTGAACAAGATGGAGGGGGCCATGAACGAGTAGCCCTGTAACCAGGAGACACAAGAGAGAGAGATGAAGCAGGAGGGGGCCATGAACGAGTAGCCCTGTAACCAGGGGGGACACAGAGAGATGAAGCAGGAGGGGGCCATGAACGAGTAGCCCTGTAACCAGGAGACACAAGAGAGAGAGATGAAGCAGGAGGGGAACATGAACGAGTAGCCCTGTAACCAGGAGACACAGAGAGAGAGAGATGAAGCAGGAGGGGAACATGAACGAGTAGCCCTGTAACCAGGAGACACAGAGAGAGAGAGATGAAGCAGGAGGGGAACATGAACGAGTAGCCCTGTAACCAGGGGGGACACAGAGAGAGAGAGAGATGAAGCAGGAGGGGAACATGAACGAGTAGCCCTGTAACCAGGGGGGACACAGAGAGAGAGAGATGAAGCAGGAGGGGGCCATGAACGAGTAGCCCTGTAACCAGGAGACACAAGAGAGAGAGATGAAGCAGGAGGGGAACATGAACGAGTAGCCCTGTAACCAGGGGGGACACAGAGAGAGAGAGATGAAGCAGGAGGGGAACATGAACGAGTAGCCCTGTAACCAGGGGGGACACAGAGAGAGAGATGAAGCAGGAGGGGGCCATGAACGAGTAGCCCTGTAACCAGGGGGGACACAGAGAGAGAGAGAGATGAAGCAGGAGGGGAACATGAACGAGTAGCCCTGTAACCAGGAGACACAGAGAGAGAGAGAGATGAAGCAGAGGGGGCCATGAACGAGTTGACGCATTCATGGGAAGACAAGGTTTAATATTCACAACTGTCATTTGAAGCACAGGACAGAGACTGGTATACCCTTCACAGTATAGTGCCTACCAGAGACTGGTATACCCTTCACAGTATAGTACCTACCAGAGACTGGTATACCCTTCACAGTATAGTACCTACCAGAGACTGGTATACCCTTCACAGTATAGTACCTACCAGAGACTGGTATACCCTTCACAGTATAGTACCTACCAGAGACTGGTATACCCTTCACAGTATAGTGCCTACCAGAGACTGGTATACCCTTCACAGTATAGTACCTACCAGAGACTGGAATACCCTTCACAGTATAGTGCCTACCAGAGACTGGTATACCCTTCACAGTATAGTGCCTACCAGAGACTGGTATACCCTTCACAGTATAGTACCTACCAGAGACTGGTATACCCTTCACAGTTTAGTACCTACCAGAGACTTTGTTTTTTGTATAACCAGGCCATCCCATTACAGCTAGGCAAGAACTAATTATAACCTGTCAATACTGTAAAAACTGGAGTGAGCGTGACAATGGCTGCCATTCATTGGTTGTCCATCTGTGCTCATTGTTAGAACTGTCATCTATGATGGGATTGGGATGTACTGCCTGGCTCCAGCTGTGCAGGGTCCAGGGTTTACACGCTACACACACACACACACACACACACACACACACACACACACACACACACACACACACACACACACACACACACACACACACACACACACACACACACACACACACACACACACTGTATGGACGGAAGGATTGATGGATTGATGGATGGGGATGGAAGCATGAGAATGCCCAAATTGCCAGGCTTCAATATCTGATTGCTCTGCTGTGAAATTACATCTCGTCTGGGATATAATTAATATACCACGGCTGTCAGCCAATCAGCATTCAGGGCTCGAACCACCCAGTTTATAATGCAATTTCATTTTGTTTTGTGAGGGGAGTGGGAGAGCAGACCCCAGAGTTAAACGTTGTGATTTCAACCACTATCTCTATCTAACACTAAGGCCTGGCTGTAAATGATAAAGACTAGCCTACAAATTCCAGTATGTGTGAAAGTGGGGAAATAAAACAAGCCAAGATAAAGTTGGCAATCAGAGTTTAAGGCGTAATTGAGGCAGACATGGTGATTCTCTGGAACCATAACCTTTTATTCCAGCAGAGAAAAAGAGAGAAGCCCCTTTTAATGGGCCTATTGATCAGCCAGGCTCGAGGAGCCAGAAGGCATGGCAATCACAGCTGAGATTTCACGCAATAGACTACATCAATCAGACACGTGACCATAAGCTGGCATACAGCTGTATTCATAAAGCGTCTAAGTGTAGGAGTGCAGATGTACGATCCGGTCCCTCTGTCCTATAATTATGATCCAAAAAGGAAAACTGATCCTAGATCAGCACTCATGCTCTGTGTGAAACGCTTTATGAATAGGGTCTGAAAGCCACATTATGGTTCAAATCTATAGCATAAATAGTCATTCACATCTGTTAGGCCTATCCAAACTGGTATGGCTATAATTATGCTTTGAATGAAAAGCCCTTTAGTCAATCTGAATACCAATGTGCACACAGACAGGCTGGTATTGACCTTAAACGAGCTATTGAGGACACTTCTGTCCCACCTGAAAGACGCGGTCACAGTTCTGAGGCATCGCTGCAGGGGAGTAGGTGGGGTCCATTTCGGTGAACTCCTCCGCAAAGTTGCTGACATCCAACTCATCCCTGATCACCGGCTTGAACGGGGCGAGCAACCGCTTAGCTGCCAGGTCCTCCCAGTTTATCTTCTAAAAGGAGAGAAGATGAAACCCAACAGAACGCTTTAAAATCAGAAACCATTTCTCCTTCAAGCACCATTTTATCAACAAAGGCAAATATACTGTATGGTATGTACCAATAGACCTACAATGTATCTGGACAAGATGTTCTCAATGTGTTAGAGGAGATACTAGCTCTGTCCCAGATCTGTTTGTGCTGTATAGCTAACTCATATGGTCCTTGGCAATGACAATGTTGGCTACGCAGCACAAACAGATCTGAGATCAGGCTAAGGAAATGGCTCTGGTACCAGGTTAAGGAGCTGCCCCTCTCTCTTACCTGGTAGAATGGATGTTTCTTAACGTTGTCAGCTCCGTCAGGCCCAGAGCCCAGTCTCTTCTTTGGGTCTTTGATGAGGAGGCGCTGGATGAGGTCTTTGGCCAGAGGGCTCATGTCTTTGGGGAACGGAGGGTCCTTCTTCGAGATCCTCCTGAGAGGTGACAGAAGTCAGGGTTGGACAGGATTTACATTATAATAATACATACATCAAGCAAATTCAAATCTGGACCTTCGAAGGCAGTTCCACTGCTGATTTTCCTTCATCCCCTGGAATCAGGGACTGATTTAGACCTGGGACCATGTAAAGCAAAAAAACAGCAGTACTTGCGACTTCCAGAATCGGATTTGAATACCCCTCACTGACATACAGTACATCAACAGGATGAGTATTTCATTCCAGAGGAAACGCATCAATGAAAGAACTTACAGTATTTCCAAGTGGTTGAGACAATCCAGAAAGAGAGAAACGGAGAACAACACAGCTACCGTTCTTTACAGTTAGTGGCCAGTTCTAGAAGAATAATGTATTATCCATATTTTTTTGGAGAACTTAGAAATGTGTCTATTTGTTTAAATCAGCCCAAACTGATTACACACACACACACACTTCTCACTTGGTAAAGAAGACAAGTGAAAGATTGTTTTGTTTTCCAGCGTATCGGGAAATCAAAATGGATGTCGAGTTCAGTTTATATTAGCATCCCTAATAGCCATTGCTGATGCAGCAGTAATTATTTCAGGGGTCCACATGTTTGGAGATAGATCTGGGGGAATGCTTACTTGGCGATATCTGTATGAGAGTTCTGGTCTCCATCGACAGTGAATGGTGATCCACCCGTCATAAGTTCATACATTAATACTCCAAGGCTCCACCAGTCTACAGCCTGGAACACAGGTACATGTGGATGAATATAGTGTATTATTATTATAATAATAATAGACAGAATATGATATAGGCCTACATACGTTCCAGACTGCCTACATTGCAGAGGCGTTGTACAAATAACGCAAGGTAGGCAGTCTGGAACAGCACCCCAGACACCAGAAGCAGCCTTCACAGGTGTGCAGCAGACTACACCCAGTTATTAGTGAGCTACACATATGACTACCTGTCTGTGTACCATTGTGCATTTGGGTAAAGTACAGTACAACATAACAAGACCTTGGGGGGGGGGGTTCTAAATGATAAATTACCATGTCATGGCCAGCCTCTCCTCCCTCTGCGATCTCTGGGGCCATGTACTCAATGGTGCCACAGACAGAGTAAGCCCTCTCCAACTGGAGAACAACAAACGGACAAAAAAATAGATATAACCAAGATTAGATTTTTTCCCCCTCTCCTTATTTGTGGTTCTCATCACTGACATGTTGAAACACACTGGGATCGACAGGAAGGAAGCTTGAGACTAGGACACATTTGATCAGTTCAGGGTAGAACAGACATCGTTGTGGAGAAGAACCTACCAAGCGCCACTGAATAGATCACAGAACATGGCTCTCATAGCAATGAGGCAATGAGTACACGTGACATAATGATCAGACAATGAGTATTTTTTTTATTTAACCTTTATTTAACTAGGCAAGTCAGTTAAGAACAAATTCCTATTTTCAATGACAGCCTAGGAACAGTGGGTTAACTGCCTTGTTCAGGGGCAGAACGACAGATTTGTACCTTGTCAGCTCGGGGATTCGATCTTGCAACCTTTCGGTTACTAGCCCAACGCTCTAACCACTACCTGCCGCCCCAACAATCACACAATGCGTATACGTGACGTAACGATCAGACAGAATGGTTGCATCCCAAATGGCACCCTATTCCCTATATAGTGCACTACATTTGACCAGAGCTCAAATGGGTCCCAGTTAAAAGTAGTGCACTATATAAGGAATAGGGTGCCATTTGGAGCGCATCCAACGCATAACCTGGCTGCATAACATCTTCTCAAAAGGACTGGACATAAAACAAAGCCTGGAGGGTAGGAGGGTGGGACACCTGGAGGGTAGGAGGGTGGTAGGCCTGGAGGATAGGAGGGTGGTAGGCCTGGAGGATAGGAGGGTGGTAGGCCTGGAGGATAGGAGGGTGGTAGGCCTGGAGGGTAGAAGGGTGGGAGGCCTGGAGGGTAGAAGGCAGGGTAGAAGGGTAGGAGGATAGGAGGGTGGGAAACCTGGAGGATAGGAGGGTGGGAAGCATGGAGGGTAGGAGGTCTGGAGGGTAGGAGGGCTGGAGGGTGGCAGGGTAGGGGTCATGGAGGGTGGCAGGGTAGGGGTCATGGAGGGTGGCAGGGTAGGGGACATGGAGGGCGGCAGGGTAGGGAGCCTGGAGGGCGGCAAAGTAGGGGCCTGGAGGGTGGCAGGGTAGGGGGGCCTGGGGGGTGGCAGGGTAGGGGCCTGGGGGGTGGCAGGGTAGGGGGCCTGGGGGGTGGCAGGGTAGGGGGGCCTGGAGGGCGGCAGGGTAGGGGTCATGGAGGGCGGCAGGGTAGGGGTCATGGAGGGCGGCAGGGTAGGGGTCATGGAGGGCGGCAGGGTAGGGGTCATGGAGGGCGGCAGGGTAGGGGTCATGGAGGGCGGCAGGGTAGGGGTCATGGAGGGCGGCAGGGTAGGGGTCATGGAGGGCGGCAGGGTAGGGGGCCTGGAGGGCGGCAGGGTAGGGGGCCTGGAGGGTGGCAGGGTAGGGGGCCTGGAGGGTGGCAGGGTAGGGGGCCTGGGGGGTGGCAGGGTAGGGGGGCCTGGAGGGTGGCAGGGTAGGGGGCCTGGGGGGTGGCAGGGTAGGGGGCCTGGGGGGTGGCAGGGTAGGGGGCCTGGAGGGTGGTCGCGTCAGGTTGCACATCAAACACGGCCTAAAAACACACACAGCCCATCCTCCTCCTTGACTGCGTGGGATGCGTCACCAGCACCAATGCACCATAACACTACAAGTAACCTAAACATTTTAAAGTACTAAACCACACGCACAAGACTCCTCTGTGTGATAATGATCATATGGATGTACGGTCTCGGCCTCTTGCTCCATACATCTGTAATACATACCTCATCAAACTCTTTGCTGAGGCCAAAGTCTGTGAGCACTATATGTCCGCTGGAGTCCATGAGGATGTTCTCCAACTTCAGGTCTCTGTAGACTATACCCAGCTGGAAAACATTCAGACAATTACAAGGCTTCAGGCGCTTCATTTATAAAAAGTTGCATACGCATAAAATCATGCCCCAAAACATATGCGCTTTTTCATGCAAAAGTTGGTATTTATAAAAACTGGACAATTTTGTTCTTATCCTTCCTCTAACTTTAGACCATGCGTACACACAGTTTCTAGTGGTTGAAGTATTGCATTGCAAGAAGGCAAAAGTAGCCTAGTTGCTTTATAGCCTAGTAGCCTAGTAGCTTTGTAGCCTAGTAGCTTTGTAGCCTAGTAGCCTCGTAGCTTTGTAGCCTTGTAGCCTCGTAGCTTTGTAGCCTAGTAGCTTTGTAGCCTAGTAGCCTCGTAGCTTTGTAGCCTAGTAGCCTCGTAGCTTTGTAGCCTCGTAGCTTTGTAGCCTCGTAGCTTTGTAGCCTCGTAGCCTCGTAGCCTAGTAGCCTTGCGCAAATGGGGAACACATGATGACTTATTCACAATAACAAAAAACAGGTAGCTAAATATAAGACTCCATCGTTTGCTGTTCGTGAGAAAATCTATTTATTCTATCTCTGCATTCTAAAATAATTAGAAATCTATTTCCGATTATTAATTTCATTTCCATGATCATTGCAGAATAAATTCCTCACCTTTTCTGACTGTGATGGTTTTATACTCGCAAAATAGCCTATAGGCCTACAACAAGGTAGGATGGGCTACCATTCGTCCCACCTCTCATTTAATTGGACCCACTTCACAGTAGTAAACATAAGATACCAGTATTTCAAGTATTTTGCTCTATGCGATGCGATCCGAAACAGTTTAATGGTAGAACAGACTGTTGACCTTTTCCATTGATGTATGTAGACTACGTATGAATACTGTAATGTCAAATTTCTCCAGTAGCCCAGACAATACTTAATTTATAAACATAAAACATATATTATAACCATTGCCCATTTTCTGTAGCCTTAAAACAAATTACCATCTCTAATTGGGCCTTTTAGACAGGCTATTATATTTACACGTTTTTGCCCTATGCATCTGAAATGGAGCACGCTTTATAACATGCAGTAGAAATGAACTGGTGAATGAAAGTGTGTAGGTTACCACTGTAAGTCCTGTAGTCTAAATCTTTTTCAGGAGTAGACAATGTTTCAGAATTCTCGGGTGGTGCAGCATATTTACGTTCGGGAGAAAGTAAATGTAAAACATAATTTAATTCAAACAATCGGTTTTACAGGTTCACAACAATTCGCAATTATTTTGGTGTTTCACAAACTGTAAAACGTCACTGCAGAAGAAAACATTCTGTCAACACCGCCAAAGACATTTGATCAAGTTCGCCATAAATATTTCCTACAGATATATTGTGTTGGCCAAATTCCCATAGTTCCAAAGTATTATTGTCACCATAAAAGGTGAATGATGGGTGTTTTTCAGACGGAGTTATAATGCTTGTTTACACACGGCACAGTTTTACAACAGGTCTGATTTATAAAACGGGAACCATGCGTATGTCTGATGTGAGTCAGGATTATAAATCTAAATAAGTTTTACGCAACAGTTATAAATTAGGTCCATGTCTCTGTAGACCAGTGTTTCCCAACGCCAGTCCTCCAGTACCCCCAACAGTACACATTTCACATTGTTGTTGGGGGTACTGGAGGACTGGAGATGGGGATACTGGAGGACTGGAGATGGGGATACTGGAGGACTGGAGATGGGGGGGTACCGGAGAACTGGAGATGGGGGGGTACTGGAGAACTGGAGATGGGGGTACCGGAGAACTAGAGATGGGGTACTGGATGACTGGCGAGGGGGGTACTGGAGGACTGGAGAGGGGGAATCTGGAGGACTGGAGTGGGGGGTACTGGAGAACTGGAGAGGGGGATACTGGAGGACTGGAGAGGGGGATACTGGAGGACTGGAGTTGGTGATACTGGAGGACAGGAGATGGGGGTACTGGAGGACTGGCTTCAGGACTACCCCCAGCTGGGAAACAGTCATCTCATTACAAGGCTATGTAGACTATCCCCAGCTGGAAAACAGTCAGCCAATTACAAGCCTTGACTGTAACAACAATGTAGAAGAAACAGCCAGAGATCGATCCAAAAGTGTTTTAGGGCCGGTTTAAACATAGTCCTTGTCCTGGACTAAAAAGCATGGAGACTCTCCATTGAAACAAATTATTAGTCCAGGACTATGCTTAATCTGTTTCCGGGAAACGGGCCCTTAAAGTATGGCAGTTGAGATTACACATGATGATTAATGATTTCTAGAAAACTGCACCATTTACTGCAATTGCATATAGGCTACAACTCCCAAACTATTGTACCTCAGGAATGACAAACCTGAAAGAAGACAACATCTACAGACACTCACCGTGTGTAGGTGCTCCAGCGCCAGGACAATCTCTCCACTATACAGAGATACCTCCTGCTCTTTGAACCGAACCCTCTGTACAAGGTGTGTGAAGAGCTCCCCACCGTTCACATAATCTGTCATAATAATAAAGAAACAGCTATGAACAATCCTGGAAGTCTTGCCTGGCTGGATATTGTATTTCAACATAGCTGGTATAATTCCAGAGTCCAATGGGTCAGTCCAGTTCACTGTAAAGGCGTCTACATGCTTCCTAGCCGAAACAGTTCGGAGGAGTTTGTGCATATATTATGACGACATTTTGTGATGTTTATTTGTTTTGGACTTTGGTAAGGGGTTTTGCGGTAGTTTAAGCACACGCAAAAAAGGATTGAGGCAATCCAAAGTTAGCAGCCGAAGTGTAAGACCCTTCGCCGGTGATTATTAACAAACTATAGTTTTGGCAAGTCGATTAGGACATCTACTTCGCGCATGACAAAAGTAATTTTTCCAACAATTGTTTACAGACAGATTATTTCACTTATAATTCTCTGTATCACAATTCCAATGGGTCAGAAGTTTACATACACTAAGTTGACTGTGCCTATAAACAGCGTGGAAAACTCCAGAAAATGTCATGGCTTCTGATAGGCTAATTGACATCATTTGAGTCAATTGGAGGTGTACCTGTGGATGTATTTCAAAGCCTACCTTCAAACTCAGTGCCTCTTTGCTTTACATCATGGGAAAATCAAAAGAAATCAGCCAAGACCTCAGAAAAATGTTTAGACCTCCACAGGTCTGGTTCATCCTTGGGAGCAATTTCCAAACGCCTGAATGTACCACGTTCATCTGTACAAACAATAGTACACAAGTATAACCACCATGGGACCATGCAGCCGTCATACCACTCAGGAAGGCGACGTGTTCTGTCTCCTAGAGAAGAACGTACTTCGGTGCGAAAAGTGCAACTCAATCCCAGAACAACAGCAAAGGACCTTGTGAAGATGCTGGAGGAAACAGTTACAAAAGTATCTATATCCACAGTAAAACGAGTCCTATATATCGACATAGCCTGAAAGGCCGCTCAGCAAGGAAGAATCCACTGCTCTAAAACCGCCATAAAAAAAGCCAGACTACGGTTTGCAAGTGCACATGGGGACAAAAAACTGAGTTTAAATGTATTTGGCTAAGGTGTATGTGAACTTCCGACTTCAACTGTATGTATGTATGTATGTATGTATGTATGTATGTATGTATGTATGTATGTATGTATGTATGTATGTATGTATGTATGTATGTATGTATGTATGTATGTATGTATGTATGTATGTATGTATGTATGTATGTATGTATGTATGTATGTATGTATGTATGTATGTATGTATAGTTGAAGTCGGAAGCTTACATACACCTTAGCCAAATACATTTAAAATCAGTTTCACAATTCCAAACATTTAATCCGAGTAAAAATTCCATGTCTTAGGTCAGTTAGGATCACCACTTTATTTTAATAACATGAATTGTCAGAATAATTGTAGAGTGATTTATTTCAGCTTTTATTTCTTTCATCACATTCCCAGTGGGTCAGAAGTTTACATACACTCAATTAGTATTTGGTAGCATTGCCTTTAAATTGTTTAACTTAGGTCAAACGTTTCAGGTAGCCTTCCACAAGCTTCCCACAAGTTGGGTGAATTTTGGCCCATTCCTCCTGACAGAGCTGGTGTAACTGAGTCAGGTTTGTAGGATCCTTGATAGAAACGCGCTTTTCAGTTCCGCCCACAAATTTTCTACAGGATTGAGGTCAGGGCTTTGTGATGGCCACTCCGTGCTTCACGGTTGGGATGGTGTTCTTCGGCTTGCAAGCATCCCCCTTTTCCTCCAAACTTAACGATGGTCATTATGGCCAAACAGTTCTATTTTTGTTTCATCAGACCAGAGGACATTTCTCCAAAAAGTACGATCTTTGTCCCCATGTGCAGTTGCAAATCGTTGTCTGGCTTTTTTATGGCTATTTTGGAGCAGTGGATTCTTCTTTGCTGAGCGGCCTTTCAGGTTATGTCGATATAGGACTCGTTTTACTGTGGATATAGATACTTTTGTACCTGTTTCCTCCAGCATCTTCACAAGGTCCTTTGCTGTTGTTCTGGGATTGATTTGCACTTTTCGCACCAAAGTACGTTCATCTCTAGGAGACAGAATGCGTCTCCTTCCTGAGCGGTATGACGGCTGCATGGTCCCATGGTGTTTATACTTGTGTACTATTGTTTGTACAGATGAATGTGGTACCTTCAGGAGTTTGGAAATTGTTCCCAAGGATGAACCAGACTTGTGGAGGTCTACCATTTTTTTCTGAGGTCTTGGCTGATTTCTTTTGATTTTCCCATGATGTCAAGCAAAGCGGCACTGAGTTTGAAGGTAGGCCTTGAAATACAACCACAGGTACACCTCCAATTGACTCAAATGATGTCAATTAGCCTATCAGAAGCTTCTAAAGCCATGACATAATTTCTGGAATTTTCCAAGCTGTTTAAAGGCACAGTCAACTTAGTGTATGTAAACGTCTGACCCACTGGAATTGTGATACAGTGAATTATAAGTGAAATAATCTGTCTGTAAACAATTGTTGGAAAAGTATGACACAAAACTACTACTTGCCAAAACTATAGTTTGTTAACAAGAAATTTGTGGAGTGGTTGAAACACAAGTTTTAATGTCACCAACCTAAGTGTATGTAAACTTCCAACTTCAACTGTATGTATGCATGTCATTTATTTTACCCCTTTTTCTCCCTAATTTTGTGATATCCAATTGGTAGTTACCCCCCCTAACCCGAACGACGCTGGGACAATTGTGTGCCCCCTCATGGGTCTTGCCGGTCATGGCCGGCTGTGACACTGCCTGGGATCGAACCCGGGTCTGAGGTGACGCCTCAAGCATTGAGATGCAGTGCCTTAGACCGCTGCGCACCTTGGCCTGGCCGCCTTGGCCTAGCCGCCCCGCCTCGAGCTAGCCGCCAGCCAAACTGAAGCATGCTGACACCTTAAGACAGATGAAGGCTCACTAAAAATGCTGAATTTCTTTCCTAACAACCTTGCTTTCTGCTACTTGATATTCTTACTCATGTAGCCTATTTCATATTCATGTCTTCATTGAAAAATAACAACTTTCTGTAAAAAGAGAGAGAAATAGAAGAGAAGGTATGAAGAGGAGAAAGGGACAGAGAGAGACAGAGAGAGAAATAGAAAGAAATGTAGAGAGAGAGATCCAGACCTAGTATGAGGTGCAGCTTGGTGTCTGTCTGGAAGGCATAGTGGAGGGTGACGAGGAACGGTGACTGTCTGATGTGCTCCAGAACTTGTCTCTCTGTGCGTGTGTGTTCTGCTGTCTTGGCCTTCTGTACGATTGTGGCCTTCTTCAACACCTTCATGGCGTATAGTTGACCTGTATCATGACCGCTCACTTTACGCACCAGGAACACCTTGCCATAGGCTGACATGGAAGCAAGAAAAACATTCAAACTCAGCAGCCAAAAGCTTTCAGTGCAGTTGTTTTATCTCAACTGGAGGACCGGATGGGAGACGTTTGTACTTTAGAAGGACCAATGGAATGGTCTCAAATATACAAAATCACCCACCCATCGCCCCCGGGAGAGATAAAATGAATGTACCTTTTTTAAATCTATGACAAATTCCCATAATTGGATTGGGTTTCAGAACTGTCACTGACCTCCAGTTCCCAGCACCTTTAGCAGCTCAAAGTTCTCAATTCCCACCCTCTCTACGTGGCCGGTCAGGTTGGCTGTGGGATGATAAAGATGGTGAGATCTTTAGCTTACAAACAAGAAATTATCACAAATTCTTACAAATACACACAGCTGCAGGCCTATAACATAGGCTTTGATCTAAAAAATATATAAATAAATAATGTTCATCCCAAAGAAACTAGGACTCTGCATTATTGAGTTGTTCTGCAAATATCATGTTAACGTGTGTTATGTCAGTAAACACAACTCTGAAAGCAGTATGTAGGCCTGGCCTAGGCTGACACATGAGAAAGAGGGCACCGTGACAAAGCGGGAGGGCATAACAAGTATGCCTATTAGGGACTGACATTAAGGTCTGAAATAGAGGTCTTCACGGGTCCAAAAAGTTGGAACCGTTCTGAAATGGATCCATGGCTTTCCACCCAACCCAATATACATAAATAACTTCTTTTTTTTTAAATAGAGACCGTTCCGAATGGACCCGAGGAGTCAGACCCGTTCCGAAAAGGCTTGTGGAAAAACAGACCCGTGCCGGTTCAGATCCGAGAAACCCATTCAGATCCGAGAAACCCATTCAGATCCGAGAGACCCATTCAGATCCGAGAGAGCCATTCAGATCCGAGAGAGCCATTCAGATCCGAGAGAGCCATTCAGATCCGAGAGAGCCATTCAGATCCGAGAGAGCCATTCAGATCCGAGAGAGCCATTCAGATCCGAGAGAGCCATTCAGATCCGAGAGAGCCATTCAGATCCGAGAGAGCCATTCAGATCCGAGAGAGCCATTCAGATCCGAGAGTAGAAAGAGAGAAAGAAACCTCCGACTGGGTGCTGCCAGCGCCATCAATAAACGAGTGGCATTGGCCAAATTATCCACAGTTACCGGTCCTTAACGGCCTTGGCTATATCAAATTACAACAACAAAAAATTTGTTGTGTAGCATATTCAAAACTTTATAGCCGCTTGCTTTTACTTTCCTAAAACAATAATTGTCCACCTCACGGTTCAGCTGTTAGAGATTTAAGTGCAAATGCATCAAGGTATTGCATGCATATAGACCTACTGTATAGGCCAAGGCATCCACTGAATGATATTCATATTTAAAAATAATTATAAAAAGGAAAACACTCAACCATGCACAGACACTCAACCATGCACACAGACACTCAACCATGCACACAGACACTCAACCATGCACACAGACACTCAACCATGCACAGACACTCAACCATGCACACAGACACTCAACCATGCACAGACACTCAACCATGCAGACACTCAACCATGCAAATTGGCTGGATTATTATTTATTTGGACATCACACATTATAGTCTTACTCTTATCCAGACATCATACACACTCACTAAAATCACATCCAATATCACACACATCAACCTACTCAGATTTACTACACACATAATATCTTGACCCAATTTTCTAACATCTGTGACGTTGGCTCACAGACAAGGGAATAAAACAAATATTGTTAGAACCTGTTTCTTGAATTCTACATATCAGACATTTAAAATCTCAAATGTTGACCGTCATAAGACTTCTGATGGCAGTAACTTTACAAGCACTAATTATGGTCAATTTAGCCTGAGAATAGAATCTAGTTATGGTAAGGGGTGAAATAAGTATAGCCAGTTATAATTGTAACGGTTTAGCAGATTATAAAAAAATATCAGTCTTTACGTGGTGTTGGGTTCTGAAAATATGACATATACCTATTCATGTCACTGAGGAAGAGAGGGTAATGTATAACGTATACATTATGTCAGGATATGTTATTGTTAGCCATCAGGGGATCCTATGGGAGGGAAGAGACACAGTCTGGTACCAATCACCATGACAACCTTGAGTTGGGGAGGAGTGAGCACTTTGGGGTAGAGGTCAGGTGAGATGAAGTGAGGAAGAACAGATGTCACTAAGGTTCTGTCTAGCAACAGAGATGCATTGGCTGTTCAGATGTGTAGGAGGAGACTCAGCCTCGGAGAAAGGGTTAAATATCAGGGCTTGTGTGGAAATGTTTTTGTCTAACGCAGCTATATTGATCATCTGGGAAGAATAAACCTGGTTAAGCTTTCATGGTGTCCGTTGTGTTTTTACTCTGAAAATTAGAACCTAACAGTGCCTAAAAGAAAAGGAATATAACAGACTGTTTACAGGAAACTCACTCTACATCCTTAGATGAAGTTGCATGGAAAAAGGAATGGGGTGGTGAAATCATTTTCTGTCATGGACAAAGGAACTCAAAAAGGTGTGATGATATTAATTAATTAACCCAAAAAAAATTGTGAAGAATGATTCGCAAGGAAGGTGGATCTTTTTGAATATGAAAGTGGACGAAAAAGAGATTTGGCTCATTAATCTATATGGTCCAAATCAGGATGATCCATTCTCTTCGAAAATATTTATACAAATTTATTGAACTTACAAGCAACAAATGATCAAATCATTATGGTGGGAGATAACACAGTGTTAAGTACCTCAATGGACCGTAAAGGAAATCACTCTACAAACCATCATCACCGTGCCCTTAAGGATATCACAAATATTATGGACATTAGAAATAGTGGATATTTGGAGACTAAAAAACCCCAACCTAGTGAGGTATACATGGAGGAGACTTAATCAAGCTAGTCGTCTTGACTACTTTCTTGTTTCTTTCTCTCTTGCATCAAAGGTTAAAAAAAAGTTTTAATAGGAGACAGAATGCGATCGGATCATCATCTAATTGGCCTTCGCATAACTCTTATAGAATTTCCACGTGGACGGGGATATTGGAAATTTAATCAAAGGACAATTTACCAGAGGACAATTTATTTTTAACTAAGACAAAAGAATGTATAACTGAATTTTTCCAGTATAATATAGGTTCAGCAAATCCTCTTATTGTTTGGGATACCTTCAGAGGTCATTCAATTCAATATTCATCAATAATAAAAAAGCAGTTTCTGGCTAAAGAGACAAGACAAACAAGGGAAATACATGAACTAATAGTACAGGTAGATAGCAATAAAAACGATACCACAGAGATACAAAATAAGTTAGAGGAAAAACAAAAAGAACTGGAGGAACTTATTCAAGAACGATCTAATGTAATCTATTACAACAATAAAGCAAACTGGATGGAATATGGAGAAAAATGCACCAAATTCTTCAACACAGGAACGCTAACAAAAATATTTGGCAGAAACTCGTTACTGAAGACGGAGTCATCTATGATTCTCAGAATTATATTTTAAAAGAGGAAGCTAAATATTTTAAGCAGATGCTCTCTTTTCCTTCTCATCCTCACCCACTGAATGACGATGATTGTAAGGAATTATTTTCAAATAATAAAAAATAAAAAAATTAACAAATGTACAGAAAGATCAGTGCGAAGGCCAAATTACAGAGGAAAAACTTTGAGGCTATTAAATACCTTCAGTCTGGAAAACCCCCAGGGCTTGATGGCATATCGGCAGCGTTTTGAATTGTCAAGAGGACTTAAACAAGGTCACCATATCTATTCGTTATGACCATCAAAATGCTAGCTATTAAAATCAGATCAAATAACAACAACAGAGGATTAGAAATCCAAGGCTTAAAAACAAAGGTGTCCATGTATGCCGATGACTCAAGTTTTATATTAAGTTCGCAAGCTAGATCCCTGCAATGTCTCATTGAAGACCTAGATAACTTTTCTGGACTCTCTGGACTAAAACCTAATTATGATAAGTGTACAATATGACGTATTGGATCTTTAAAAAAATAAAATAAATTGACATTTTACATTAGCCTGCAGTTTACCTATAAAATGGGCTGACGGTGAAGTAGACGTACTTGGTACTCATATCACAAAATATATAAATGAGCATTCCACAATGAATTTCAATAGAAAACTTGTAAAAATTGACAAGATTCTGGAACCAGTGCTACAAATAGCCCTTATTAACATATGTAGCCTAAGAAACAAACAAGGACCATGAAGTCAATAACTTACTTTTAACAGATAACATTCATATTCTGACTATCTCTGAAACTCACTTAGATAATACCTTTGATGAAACAGTGGTAGCAATACATGGTTATAACATCTACCGAAAAGACAGAAATGCCAATGGAGGCGGTGTTGCAGTCTATATTCAGAACCACATTCCTGTAAAGCTTAGAGAGTATCTCATGTTAAATACTGTTGAAGTAATATGGCTACAGGTTCATCTGCCTCACCTAAAGCCCATTCTGGTGGGAAGCTGCTATAGACCACCAAGTGCTAACAGTCAGTATCTGGATAATATGTGTGAAATGCTTGATAATGTATGCGATATCAACAGAAAAGTATCTTTTCTGGGTGATTTAAATACTGACTGGCATTCATCAAGCTGCCCACTCAGGAAAAAACTTCAAACTGTAACCAGTGCCTGCAACCTGGATCAGGTTGTCAGTCAACCTACCAGGGTAGTTACAAACAGCACAGGAATGAAATCATCAACATGTATTGATCACATTTTTACTAATGCTGCAGATATGTCCTTTAAAACCGTATCCAAATCCATAGGATGTAGTGATCACAATATAATTGCCATATCGAGGAAAACCAAAGTTCTAAAGGCTGGGCCTAATGTAGTGTATAAGAGGTCATACAATAAGTTGTGTAGTGATTCATATGTTGTTGATGTAAAGAATATTTGCTGGTCTGTGGTGTGTAATGAGGAGCAGTCAGATGCTGCACTTGACGCATTTATGAAACTACTTATTCCAGTTACTGATAAGCACGCACCATTAAGAAAATGACTGTAAAAACTTACATCTCCTTGGATTGATGAAGAATTGAACAATGTTATGGTTGAGAGGGATGAGGCAAAAGGTATGGCAAATAAGTCTGGCAGCACAACCGATTGGCAAACATACTGCATATTGAGAAATGTGACTAAACTGAATAAAAAGAAAAAGAAACTACGCTATGAAACAAAGATAAATTATATAAAGAATGATAGTAAAAAGCTTTGGGCACCTTAAATTAAATTTTTGGGGAAAAAGTCAACTCGGCTCCTTCATTCATTGAATCAGATGCTCTTTCATCACAAAACCCACTGATATTGCAAACTACTTTAATTACTTTTTCATTGGCAAGATAAGCAAACTTAGGGATGACATGCCAGCAACAAACGGTGACACTACACATCCAAGTATATCTGACCAAATTATGAAAGACAAGAATTGTACTTTTGAATTCCGTAAAGTCAGTGTGGAAGAGGTGAAAAAATTGTTGTCTATCAACAATGACAAGCCACCGGGGTCTGACAATCTGGATGGCAAATTACTGGAGATAATAGCAGACGATATTGCCACTCCCATTTGCCACATCTTCAATTTAAGCCTACTAGAGAGCGTGTGCCCTCAGGCCTGGAGGGAAGCAAAAGTCATTCCTCTACCTGAGAATAGTAAAGCCCCCTTTACTGGCTCATACAGCTGACCAATCAGCCTGTTACCAATGCTATTTTACAGTAAACAAATTTACAACAGAATTTCAGCATGCTTATAGGGAAGGACACTCAACAAGCACAGCACTTACACAAATGACTGGTGATTGGCTGAGATAAATGTATGATAAAATGATTGTGGGGGCTAGACTTAGACTTTAATGCAGCTTTTGACATTATTGATCATAGTCTGTTGCTGGAAAAACGTATGTGTTATGGCTTTACACCCCCTGCTATAATGTGGATAAAGAGTTACTTGTCTAACAGAACACAGCTGTTTAGGACCCTTGCTTTCTAAAATTTTTACTAATGACATGCCACTGACTTTGAGTAAAGCCAGAGTTTCTATATATGCAGATGACTCAACACTATACACTTCAACTACTACAGCGACTGAAATGACTGCAACACTCAACAAAGAGCTGCAGTTAGTTTCAGAGTAGGTGGCAAGGAATAAGTTAGTCCTAAATATTTCTAAAACTAAAAGCATTGTATTTGGAACAAAACACTCACTAAACCCTAAACCACAACTAAATCTTGTAATAAATAATGTGGAAATTGAGCAAGTTGAGATGACTAAACTGCTTGTAGTAACCCTGGATTGTAAACTGTCATGGTCAAAACATATTGATGCAGAAGTAGCTAAGATGGGGAGAAGTCTGTCTATAATAAATTGATGATCTGCCTCCTTAACAACACTATCAACAAGGCAGGTCCTACAGGCCCTAGTTTTGTCGCACCTTGACTACTGTTCAGTCGTGTGGTCAGGTGCCACAAAAAAGGACTTAGGAAAATTGCAATTGGTTCAGAACAGGGCAGCACGTCTGGCCCTTGGATGTACACAGAGAGCTAATATTAATAATATGCATGTCAATCTCTCCAGCACCGAGCTCTGTCTAAACTATTGCACACAGCTCGGACACCCATGCATACCCCACAAGACATGCAACAAGAGGTCTCTTCACAGTCCCCAAGTCCAGAACAAACTATGGGAGGCGCACAGTACTACATAGAGCCATGACTACATGGAACTCTATTCCACATCAAGTAACTGACGCAAGCAGTAAAAATAGATTTTAAAAAACACCTTACAATAGGACTGTGAAGCAACACAAACATTGGCAATAGGACTGTGAAGCAACAAACATTGGCACAGGCACATGCATACACACACACACACACACCACACACACACACACACACACACACACACACACACACACACGTATTTAGTAATGTAGATATGTGGTAGTGGTGGAGTAGGGGCCTGAGGGCACACAGTTTTGTGATATCTGTGAATGTATTGTAATGTTTTAAAATTGTATAAACTGCCTTAATTTTGCTGGACCCCAGGAAGTGTAGCTGCTGAATGGGGATCCATAATAAATACAAATACAAACCATGGAGAGGTAAATACCTGTCTATTTATGAAACACTTGCCCTGATTAACTCCTTAGTCATATCTCAGTTTACTCACTGATGGCACTGCCTACTCTTGATGATTCGTTTTTCAAATCATATAAGCAAAAAATATTTCGCTTTATCTGGGACGCTAAACCAGACAAAATAAAGCGTGCTAATCTATATAATGAATTGGGTGGGTTGAGATTATTAAATATAAAAGCAATAAACATCTCTCTAAAAGCTTCACTTATTCAAAAGTTTTACTTGAACCCTAAATGGTTCTCAAGTAGATTAATAAGAAAAAAAATGGCCTTTGCGCAGATTGCCATGTCTCATTTTCAATTAATTGAAAATTATACTTTTTTCAAAATATCTCTCGTTTCAAACAAGCATTGCGGAGCTGCCTACAACTTAAATTTCATCCCACTGAAAAGATAGAACAAATATTATGGCTGAAGTCAAATGTGCTAGTTGATAAAATACTTGTATTTATGGGAAGGGTATTTTGTCTTTAAATGATATTGTAAATTGGAATGGTAGAGTTGTCTTTCATGGAGTTATCAGAATTGTATGGGAAGGTCTGCTCAATTCAAGAGTACAACCAATTGATTACAGCATTATCCCAAAAATGGAGGAGGCAGGTGGCAGCGGGAGGAGGTAGGGAACTGGTCTGTCTGCCCAATATAAAGGATCAAAACTGTCGGAGGAATAAAAATAGCATAAACAGGAAAGTATACCAGTTTCATTTGAGGACCAGGATGTTGACAGCTGTGCCATACAGATTGCAAAATAGTTGGGAAGAGATTTTGATGTGCTGATTCCATGGTACAGTGGGGGGAAAAGTATTTGATCCCCTGCTGATTTTGTACGTTTGCACACTGACAAAGAAATGATCAGTCTATAATTTTAATGTCAGGTTTATTTGAACAGTGAGAGACAGAATAACAACAAAAATATAGAGAAAAACACATGTCAAAAATGTTATAAATTGATTTGCATTTTAATGAGGGAATTAAGTATTTGACCCCCTCTCAATCAGAAAGATTTCTGGCTCCCAGGTGTCTTTTATACAGGTAACGAGCTGAGATTAGGAGCACACTCTGAAAGGGAGTGCTCCTAATCTCAGCTTGTTACCTGTATAAGAGACACCTGTCCACAGAAGCAATCAATCAGATTCCAAACTCTCCACCATGGCCAAGACCAAAGAGCCCTCCAAGGATGTCAGGGACAAGATTGTAGACCTACACAAGGCTGGAATGGGCTACAAGACCATCACCAAGCAGCTTGGTGAGAAGGTGACAACATTTGGTGCGATTATTCGCAAATGGAAGAAACACAAAAGAACTGTCAATATCCCTCGGCCTGGGGCTCCATGCAAGATCTCACCTCGTGGGGTTGCAATGATCATGAGAACGGTGAGGAATCAGCCCAGAACTACACGGGAGGATCTTGTCAATGATCTCAAGGCAGCTGGGACCATAGTCACCAAGAAAACAATTGGTAACACACTACGCCGTGAAGGACTGAAATCCTGCAGCGCCCGCAAGGTCCCCCTGCTCAAGAATACATATACATGCCCATCTGAAGTTTGCCAATGAACATCTGAATGACTCAGAGGACAACTGGTGAAAGTGTTGTGGTCAGATGAGACCAAAATGGAGCTCTTTGGCATCAACTCAACTCGCCGTGTTTGGAGGAGGAGGAATGCTGCCTATGACCCCAAGAACACCATCTCCACCGTCAAACATGGAGGTGGAAACATTATGCTTTGGGGGTGTTTTTCTGCTAAGGGGACAGGACAACTTCACCGCATCATTTGACGGGACCATGTACTGTCAAATCTTGGGTGAGAACCTCCTTCCCTCAGCCAGGGCATTGAAAATGGGTCGTAGATGGGTATTCCAGCATGATAATGACCCAAAACCCAAGAGCTAAAGGTTTGAGTTGCCAAACGTCAGCCTCGAAACCTTAATGACTTGGAGAAGATCTGCAAAGATGAGTGGGACAAAATCCCTCCTGAGATGTGTGCAAACTTGGTGGCCAACTACAAGAAACGTCTGACCTCTGATTGCCAACAAGGGTTTTGCCACCAAGTACTAAGTCATGTTTTGCAGAGGGGTCAAATACTTATTTCCCTCATTAAAATGCAAATCATTTTATAACATTTTTGACATGTGTTTTTCTGGATTTTTGTTGTTGTTATTCTGTCTCTCACTGTTCATTTAAACCTACCATTAAAATTATAGACTGATCATTTCTTTGTAAGTGGGCAAACATACAAAATCAGCAGGGGATCAAATACTTTTTCCCCCCACTGTACATGGTGTATGAGTTGATATATAAAACAACGCAAGATTCAAGACTTCGTGCTTTTCAGCTAAAATTATTATATAGAATTCTTGTCACCAACAAAATGTTGAATATTTGGTGCATTCAATAATCGAAGCTCTGCAGATTTTGTTGTGAGGATACAGAATCAATAGACCATTTATTTTGGTATTGCCCTCAGGTAGCCTGTTTCTGGTCTCAGGTTCAGGAATGGCTGAAAATACAGAACATTGATCTAAAACCCTAGAAATAGAACTGTTGGGAGATCTGGAGAGACCGGGTCAGTCGATTAATAATATACTAATACTCTGAGTAAAAGTATTTATCTTCAACTCGCAATCTGTGGATTCTATTCGATAGAAATTGTATGTTAAACATCACAGCATAGATATATGGTGTGTAGACATCCGAAGAGGGTGGGAGGTGAGCAGAGAAAGGTGGGAGGGCTGAGGGAAGCTGAGGGTTGGGATGTGGAATTGGAGACAAGTGGGAGTGGAGTTGCTGGGCGGGGGATAGAATGACGGTCAAAGATAAAAAGTATTAAAAAATAAAGTCAAAAATAAAACAAACAAAAAGTACGTTTGAATGGCACTGATGGGCAGTGTTTTTACAGCTAATGCCGGTTTGCCTGAGGCTGATGCCGTACAGGTGTTTGTACACATGCATATACACACACACACACACACACACACTCTCATTCAAATGCACACGCACGCACACACACACACACACACACACACACACACACACACACACACACACACACACACAGGTAAATAATGCCATACATGCACTCAAACATATTCATTTGGCCTTTGCTGTTATGATTTTTGTTGTCCTTGATGTCTTCGTTGTTTTTTGCATTGTTGTTTTCTGTTTTCATTTGTCTTTCTCTTTTTCTTTCTCTTGTGTTCATTTTGTTGGTGCATGGGGTGTCTCTTGGGGGTGGGGAATGGATTTATTTTTTTATTTATTACTATTATTCAAAAAAAATTCTGAGGGGGGCTCGGATGTTTGAGGGTCAGCTCATGGGGAACTGTGGGGGAGATCTTAGAGGGCTGGCGGTTGGGAGCTTGGGCCGGTGGCTGATGGATCCCTGGTTCAGGTCCCCGTTTTTTGCCCTTGTAGGGGGGGGGGGGGATCTGTCGACGTGCCCTTGAGCGGGGCGTTGATCCTGGTTGCTTCTGTGTGTCGCTCTGGATGGGAGTCCGTTAGATGACTAACGTGATGTAGTTGTTGAGCGGCTTCACTGCAAGTATATTGTATGATTTAAACATTCAATAAAAACATTTAATAAAAACTATATATAAAAAGGAAGAGAAGCTTAGGCCTAGCTCTAGAGATACCAAGGGAAACAGAGATATGCTGGCACCATGCTCCCATTTCTTTATCAAAGAGGCTACTACTGCTGTACAGATATGGGCATACAGAAGGAGACTAATTCAAACATTTTCGATAAGAATATTTTTGTATAAAGATAAGCATTATATTGTTAGATTAAAGGAGTAACTCCGGTAGGCCTAAACCAGGGCTATTCAACTGCTGGCATGCGAGCCAGATCCGGCCCGTTTATTAAGATAGACTGTCCATTTGATCAATTCTGAACATTAACAAAAGATCTGCAAACAAATCCCGGCCAACATCCACTATTGTGGTTGTCTTTAGTGTGCTTTCTGACGGTTTTTAGCACGTATGTTGATTCATTTTTTCTTCATAGGAATTTAACTCGTGTTTGAACGGTTTAAGCTACAAAATATTATGACCCCATTCCTGAAAGCTACGACTCTCTCCATTTTCCTCTCTGATGCTCACAAGGACTTTTTAGAAAGGATTGTGACAAAATAAATGCACCTAATGACTGAGGGAAATGAAATCAAAGCATACTTCCTTCAGACTGGAATTTGACATTACCTGATTTGACATATCTTTGTATTATTTATTGAGATGCTCTGATTTCAGATGATTTTAAAATTACCTAATTACTTTTAAGAAGCTTTTAATATTTGTTTAAATAAAAATTGATCGTTGAGGTTTTTACTTTTCAATGATTAACACATTTTTGGGGTTGCACCTCGACTCACATTGGTTGAGCGTCCTCCACTTCTTTCCTAATTACTTTTAGCAACATTTACATTTTAAGAAAAGTGGTATATTGGTGTGTGTGCATTGCTTTTTTATTTATACAGTTCTTCCGAAGAATAATCGCACGTGGAAAATGTCATGCCCCCTTGTATTTAACCTTTTTTTACATCTGGCCCCCAGTAAGAATATTTGTATGTACTATATATCCCCATTAGCTGCTGCCAAGGCACACAGACATAAGCATGCATAGACAAACAGGCTTTACTCAGAGCCAGTGGCAGGTCATTGATAAAGATTTTAAAAAGTAAGGGGCCTAGACTGCTGTCCTGGGAAATGCCTGACTACCTGGATTATGTTGGAGGGGCTTCCACCCTTTGTGTTCTGTTATACAGGTAACTCTTGATTCACAATATAGCAGGGGCTATAGTTGAATAACCCAGGACTACAGTTGAATAGCCCTGGCCTAAACCATTCTTTCACACCTGTTGGAGTCAGTTGGCGCACCGTTGCACACTGCCTTCATAGCGCTGCAGCATTTACTTGTCAGCCTAATAATAGCCATACAATATCAAACATTGACAAAATTGTAACTTTATTAGGGGAATATCAAAAAGTAAGTCAAGTCATTGTTTATAGGGAAAATGTGAACAGGTTATTATATTGCAGCATTAAATTAACTTTTGCATCTTTGGTTTTTCCCTTTCATGGTTTGAGTGCGAGTAGCCCTATAGTAGCCAGATAGACCTAGAGGTAATTATATTATATTGCGGCAAACATTACAGTTGGAACTTAATTTGGCCAAAGAAAATGGCTCAAAATAATGAAACAAAACAATTGTTGCATATTTTCAGAAGTGGTTTAAAAAGTTTTAAAAAACAGACTTATATTGCAGCAATTACCAAAAAAGTGAGTGCCGACCATAGGCCTAACCAACAAATGGCAGCAATAAACTTATGATAAATACGAAGCAATTTTTTTTTTAAAAAGAGTTCTAACTTAATTTAGCCAATGAAATTGTCTCAACAAAATTAAACGAAACACTTTTTGCATATTTAAAGAACTGGTTTATGCTGTATCGGCAGGATAGAACAGCGGTATCTGATAAGACAAGGGGTGGCGGGCTATATATTTTTGTAAATAACAGTATGTGCACGATATCTAACAAAGTCTCAAAGTTTTGCTCGCCTGAGGTAGAGTATCTCATGATAAGCTGTAGACCACACTATCTTCCTAGAGAGTTTATCTGTATCTTTCGTAGCTGTCTACATACCACTACAGACTTAGGCTGTTACTAAGACCACACTCAATGAGCTGTATTCCACCATAAGCAAACAGGAAAACGCTCACCCAGAGGAGGAGCTCATAGTGGCCGGGGACTTTTAATGCAGGGAAACTTAAATCCATTTTACCAAATTTCTATCAGCATGTTAAATGTGCAACCAGAGGGGAAAAAAAACAAAAAAACTCTGGACCACCTTTACCCCACACACAGAGACGCATACAAAGCTCTCCCTCGCCCTCCATTTGGCAAATCTGGCCATAATTCTATCCTCCTGATTCCTGCTTACAAGCACAAATTTAAGCAGGAAGCACCAGTGACTCGATCAATAAAAAGTGGTCAGATGAAGCAGATGCTAATCTACAGGACTGTTTTGTTTGCACAGAGTGGAATATGTTCTGGGATTCCTCCGATGGCTTTGAGGAGTACACCACATCAGTCATTGGCTTCATCAATGAGTGCATCGATGACATCATCCCCACAGTGACCGTACGTATATACCCCAACCAGAAGCCATGGATTACAGGCAACATCCGCACTGAGCTAAAGGCTAGAGCTGCCACTTTCAAGGAGCAGGACTCTAACCCGGAAGCTTATAAGAAATCCCGCTATGCCCTCCGACGAACCATCAAACAGGCAAAGCATCATTACAGGACTAAGATTGAACTACACCTGCTCTGATGCTCGTCGGACGTGGCAGGGCTTGCAAACCATTACAGACTACAAAGGGAAGCACAGCCGAGAGCTGCCCAGTGACACGAGCCTACCAGACGAGCTAAACTACTTCTATGCTCGCTTCGAGGAAAATAACACTGAAAAATGCATGAGAGCACCAGCTGTTCCAGAAGACTGTGATCACGCTCTCCGCAGCCGATGTAAGTAAGACCTTTAAACAGGTCAACATTCGCCTGGAGGGCCAGGCGGATTACTAGGACTTATACTGCGAGCATGCGCTGACCAACTTGCAAGTGTCTTCACTGACATTTTCAACCTCTTCCTGTCCGAGTCTGTAATACCAACATGTTTTAAGCAGACCACCATAGTCCCAGTGACCAAGAACACTAAGGTAACCAGCCCAAAATGACTACCGACCCATAGCACTCACATCTGTAGCCATGAAGTGCTTTGAAAGGCTGGTCATGGCTCACAACACCGTTATCCCAGAAACCCAAGACCCACTTCAATTTGCATACCGCCCCAACAGATCCAGAGATGATGCAATCTCTATTGCACTCCACACTTCCCTTTCCCACCTGGACAAAAGGAACACCTATGTGAGAATGCTATTCATTGACAACAGCTCAGCATTCAACACCATAGTGCCCTCAAAGCTCATCAATAAGCTAAGGACCCTGGGACTAAACACCTCCCTCTGCAACTGGATCCTGGATTTCCTGACGGGACGCCCCCAGGTGGTAAGGGTAGGTAACAACACATCTGCCACACTGATCCTCAACACAGGGGTGCATATGTTGAGGATCAGTGTGGTGCGTGCTCATTCCCCTCCTGTATCCCGTGTTCACTCATGACTGCACGACCAGGCACAACTCCAACACCATCATTAAGTTTGCCGATGACACAACAGTGGTAGGCCTGATCACCGACAACGACGAGACAGCCTATAGGGAGGAGGTCAGAGACCTGGCCGTGTGGTGCCACGACAACAACCTCTCCCTCAACGTGATCAAGACAAAGGATATGAATGTGGACTACAGGAATAAGAGAACCGAGCACGGCCCCCATTCTCATCAACGGGGATGTAGTGGAGCAGGTTGAGAGCTTCAAGTTCCTTGGTGTCCACATCACCAACAAACTAACATGGTCCAAGCACACCAAGACAGTCATGAAGAGGGCACGACAAAACCTATTCCCCCTCAGGAGACTGAAAGGATTTGGCATGGGTCCTCAGGTCCTCAAAAGGTTCTACAGCTGCACCATCGAGAGCATCCTGACTGGTTGCATCACTGCCTGGTATGGCAACTGCTCGGCCTCTGACCGCAAGTCACTACAGAGGGTAGTGCTAATGGCCCAGTACATCACTGTGGCAAAGCTTCCTGCCATCCAGGACCTCTATTCCAGGCGGTGTCATAGGAAGGCTCGTAAAAATTGTCAAAGACTCCAGCCACCCTAGTTATAGACTGTTTTCTCTGCTACCGCATGGCAAGCAGTACCGGAGCTTCAAGTCTAGGTCCAAGAGGCTTCTAAACAGCTTATACCCCGAAGCCATAAGACTCCTGAACATCTAATCAAATGGCTACCCAGACTATTTGCATTGCCCCCCCCCCCCCCATCTTTTACACCGCTGCTACTTTGTTGTTATCTATGCATAGTCACTTTAATAACTCTACCTACATGTACATATTACCTCAATTACCTTCACTAACCGGTTCCCCCGCACATTGACTCTGTACCGGTACCCCCCAGTATATAGTCTTGCTATTGTTATTTTACAGCTGCTCTTTAATTACATTGCTGGTTAGGGGCTCGTAAGTAAGCATTTCACTGTAAGGTCTACACCTGTTGTATTCAGCGCATGTGACTAATAAAATTTGATTTGATTCTTAAATAGGCCTACAATAATAACAATAATGATATAGAATAATAATAATAATAATGACAAAACAAATAATAAATATGAAAATAAATAAACGTTTTTTTAAATTGCATCAAACCTGAATATCGAGTTGCATACAGTCTATTTGACAGCACCAATGTTCTTCTCATCTTTGTCTAATACAATATTAAAACTTGTCCCCACGGAGGTCATTTCCCTTGCTGGCTTCTGTTTACTATACTCTTTCTAACTTTTGTTTAACTTCAATGAAAAAGGCTTCCATCTTCACAATCAACAGTAGCCAAGGCCAAGGCTCCTCTCACTTGCTCTCCCTCTGTCCTCAGCAGCAGGCACACGTCATGCGAGTGGCCAGAACCAGTTTCAGCTGGACATAAGCGCTAAGTTTTATTGAGTTGCAATTGGCTGACACAGATGATAAGTTTGCGCAGTTCTCATCACTTCACAGGTAAAATTAACAGAGGAAGGGCCCTATCGGGTCCAGTCGGTAAAGGCTTGTTCCACCTCTAAAAGCATAAGGTGGATCAATAAACCATTTCAGAAAAATCAGAGATTATGGGTATGTTAGAAACAGACATAATAAGCATTCCTGCAACATTTTGTTGAAATATAATTTTATCTCTGACAAATGAAGCTAATTGATTGCACCCAAAGCCATTTTCATTTATATGATTCATATAGTATTCAATAAATATAGTACCTAATGTCAGATTTGGACCAAACTTTTTTTTAACAATGAGTTAGACATAAGGAACCTAAAGAAATTCTCAAAAAGCCACCTATGGACCCCCAAACCCTAAATCCACCCCAACAACGTGTATATAGAATCAGCTCTCTATGTCTGAAAAGTATTGTTTCTTAATCCTATGTAATGTATTCCCAGTGAATTTGGTGATGTTTTTCCCCCCATTGTTCAGAAAAATGTGTCATTGAAGTTGATCGGTTTATCGGTTTAACATTGATCGGTAAATGTCCCATCCTACATCCTGATATTACCAGGTTCTGACCACCCCTCCCCCTCAATGTTAAAGGGATAGTTCAACCAGATTACAAAATGACAAATTGGTTTCCTTACCCTGTAAGCAGTTTTTCGACAAGGTATGACAGAAGTCCATGCTTTGCTTTTGTTGTCCAATGTTTCAAATGCTATCTTTTTAGCACAAATCCAATGCAAGTAAATTGTACCTATATTAGCATTTTCACACTTCATGTCCAAATCATCAAAAATGTATGTTCAAAACTCAATGATGTTACTTATAGATGATTTGGATATGAAGCATGAAAATGCTAATATACAGTACTAGTCAAAAGTTTGGACACACCAACTCATTCAAGGGTTTTTCTTTATTTTTTTTACATTGTAGAATAGTAGTGAAGACATCAAAACTATGAAATAACACATATGGAATCATGTAGTAACCAAAAAAAGTGTTAAACAAATCAAAGTATATTTTATATTTTAGATTCCCTTTGCCTTGATGACAGCTTTGCACACTCTTGGCATTCTCTCAACCAGCTTCATGAGGTAGTCACCTGGAATGCATTTCAATTAACAGATGTGCCATGTTAAAAGTTAATTTGTGGAATTTCTTTCCTTCTTAATGTGTTTGAGCCAATCAGTTGTGTTGTGACAAGGTATGGGTGGTATACAGAAGATAGCCCCATTTGGTAAAAGACCAAGTCCATATTATGGCAAGAACAGCTCAAATAAGCAAAGAGAAACGACAGTCCATCATTACTTTAAAACATGAGTCAGACAACACGGAACATTTCAAGAACTTTTAAAGTTTCTTCAAGTGCTGTCGCAAAAACCATAAAGCGCTATGATGAAACTAGCTCTCATGAGGACCGCCACAGAAATGGAAGACCCAGAGTTACCTCTAATGAACTTATCCTCTGCAGCAGAGTTACCAGCCTCAGAAATTGCAAAGTTTAAGTAACAGACACATCAACATCAACTGTAGAAAATAGTACAAATAAAGATAAACCCTTGAATGAGTAGATGTATATTTTTTATTTTTTGTGTAGATTGTTGACAAAAAAATTACAATGAAATCAATTTTAATCCCACCTTCTAACACAATAAACTGTGAAGAAATCCAAAGGGTCTCAATACTTTTACAAGGCACTGTATATTTTGTGGAGACTTGAGTCCTCGGTCCATCCTTAAAATCAACACTCATGCACAAGACTCATACAAACACATGACCGACAGATTGATGATGATCATTAAAGGCAAAGTCAGAGGTCAGTGCATTATAAATTGGGAAGCCACAGGTGTATGAGAACAGAGCATGTGTGATGCAACATTCAAGGACAGGGCACATTGTAACAAAATTGGCTAAATAGCCCGTGCTACAGCAGTCCTTCCTATCTAAAGCAGAAAACAGACACAGCTGTGAGTGGGGGAAAAAAATACTATTTTCAGCCAGCCAATTTATTTCTCTCTCTTCAACAACCCTGTTTTTGAAAACACGCTTTATTTATTTATTATTCCTCCTGGGTTCCTGCATGACAACTTCTTTCTGTGTTTTTTCAGCAGGCAAAAGCATTGTTACCAACTAAACTGACCTCTAATCTAGAACAGGGCATATTATATTCAGACACAGCCTGGAATAGATCACTACACTTTGCATGCAGATATCAACAATGATGGCTGCTAATGCTTTGTGCACATACACATGGAGGGGAGGGGAGGGGAGCGAGAGAGAGAGATATCAACAATATTGGCTACTAATGCTTTGTGCACAAACACATTAAGGGGAGGGGGGAGGGGAGAGAGAGAGCGAGAGAGAACAACAATGATGGCTACTAATGCTTTGTGCACAAACACATTCATTGCAGCGAGAGAGCAAGTGAGAGAGATAGAAAGACAGGAAAGATAAGATAAGAGAGAGAGAGAGAGAGAGATAAGAGAGTAGAGAGAGATAAGAGAGGAGAGAGATAAGAGAGGAGAGATAAGAGAGGAGAGATAAGAGCAGGGAGAGGTGCGAGAGAGGGAAGCTTGTATGTAGCCTTAGCCTAATAAGCCCATGCCCATCACTCTCACACAGTGTGGACTGCTGCTCAGCTAAGGAACGGCTCAGCAATAATGCTGAGGCTGCATAGTGCTGAGATTGAGCTAGCATCCTAGATAGATATTTGGCAGAAATGGGGCCACCTTCCTATCTAGAGGAAACAGAATGATGTGCCTCGAGAACCTCACAGGGACGCATCCTCTATTTATGTTGTTTAATTGGAGTGTATGTGCACGTGTGTTACTAGGATGGAAGCATTGGTGGTGCGGTGCCCTTCACAAGACAGGCTTTCCTCAGAGGGCTGTTTTTTACTTTACAGTCGCTGCGATCTCAAAGCTTTGTGAAGTGCGCTAGAGGCAAGCTTTGGAAAATGCTGTAATTAAGTATTCATATGCATGTTGGATCATGGATATGACTATCAATTAATAGTAATTACACTGTCAAGCATTGGTCGGCATAATCAGAGTAACATCAAATGAAGTAAATAAAGATGACATTCTTAGTAGCAACAGAAAACAATTCAATTTTACTTGCAATAAATGATTACATTGTGACATCCTCCAAAATGCTTGATGGGTTGGGATAAATGGAAACTTGAAAGACAGACAGGGCAGTGTATTCAACAACTGAAGATGCCACTCAGATGACAGGTCTCACTCAAGGTTCTCGCGTCTGACATCCATGGAATAATGACAGCCGAACAAAACCACCACCATGGCGGAACACAAGACGCGAATAGGCATATTACCTACTGTTATGTAACTACCGCCACGAATGGAAAACAGGCTAATACATACAGCTAGCTAGCTAACATGAGCTATTGGCCAACACTCCCCTGTCAAGCGCTCTTTCGGTCTTCTACTTCTAACGTTAGCTAATGTTTGATGTTTTGTACTTGTCATTTTGTGGACTGAATGATAACTAATGTCACAGTTTTAAAACATGAGCCTGCATGGCGACGGTCAAGTTAACTTAGTTCGCTTAGCAAATTGCGTGGCTTGACACTTTACCTGCCTTTTTTGGATTTGACAGACTGCACTTGCAAATCCCAGCGGCAGAGTAACGTTAGCTACTGTAGCTAGCAAAGTTAGCTAACCGTTGCCATTTCATTAACTAGCTAACCGGTTATTTAGCTAGTTAACGTTAATCACCATTAGCAAATTTAGTAGCTAGATAAATTAAGCTAACATTATTATCTAACGTTAGCTAGCTAGAAATATCGCTAGCTGGACAACTTACCATTTTTCAGCTCATGTTTCACAGTAAACGGTTCACCTTCTCTAGAAGATCCTTCCATCGAAGATGGCATTGTATTCCAAATGTGCCCAACGACACACTTGCTGACTAGCACATCAGCAACATTACTTAGATAGTTTGAAATTACAGAAACACATGTAGCTAGCTATATATGGTTTCAATGTGGTGTTGACCAGCTAGCTTTGATTGGAAAAAAATTGGGTTAGCTTATCAAGCAAAACAAAAATATGTCAAAACAAGACAGCTTAGAGGGGAGGGGGTAACCACTACTACACCTTCATGACCAAGCCCCCCTTCAGCTGTGATTGGGGTTGCTATGGGCAGTATTAACATCTGATTGGGCCCATTTTTCTATCCATGACCAATAGGCCCTACTTCCTGCCCCCTTATTGGTCAAATACTTGACAGCGAAATATCAGCGTCCTCCTCCTCACGAGACGAGAGCAACGCCAGCTGGAAATATAGACGAGCAGAGAACAGCGTCTCAAACATCTCTCGTAGTTGTCTTTTGCCACCACCTTGTGGTGGTGAAATGAAAATATATGTTGATAATCAAGATATAGCCTTACTAAACCCATGATAGATTGTGTAATTTGTTATTTATACGAATTGAAACTTAATCAAATACTGCAAAAATTGTAATAAATTGATAATTCTTTTGGTGCATCAGCTCTCAGCAAACAGCACTAATCCACTTCAGTTGTGTAACCTTTATTTTATCAGGGAGTATGACACCAAGGTCTCTTTTACAGATAAGCCCTGAATTACATCAATTACAGAAAATACACACATCAAAATATAAATGCAAGCAAAAAGAGGGAAAAAAACACATTCATGAGTAATAAGGTCCTCAATCAGCTTTCTTAATTACCCTAGAGACACCAAATCATCACATTTAAGAACATATGCATTCACTACTGTAAGTTGCATTCACTACTGTAAGTCGCTCTGGATAAGAGCGTCTGCTAAATGACAAAAATATAAAATGTAAATGTATATAGTTAGTTACTAACATGGTTGCATGCCATTTTGTCAATGGAGCACGATGGAAACAAGCCGTTGCTTCGGCAAGTTTCCCCTGGCGACCGTTTTGGTTGCTGTCCAAGGTGCTAGTTTGCCAATGGTCAACGGGTTTTCCACTACAACTCGCGAGATAGTTTGAAGATACTCGACACATTTTTATTCGACTGTTGTATTGCTGCGGTGAAAATGGCTTGGGAACGAAATCGTCTCCGACTGCTCTGCATGCTGTCCATTACTTTTTAGTTTTTCATTGTTGAGGTTTTCGTCAGCCGTATGACTGCTTCCCTGTCAATGCTGTCATATTCTTTCCATATGCTGCCGGATGTCATTGCCCTGGTTGTGGCCTTGATTGCTGTGCACTTCTCTGAGAAAACTCAAGCAACGAGTCAAAATACTTTCGGATGGATCAGAGCAGAAGCAATGGGTGCTCTGGTCAACGCCGTATTCCTAACTGCCATGTGCTTTACCATCATTATTGAGGCAGTCGAGTGGTTCACAGTGCCTCACGAGACTGAGAGACCCCGAGTGGTTTTTGGAGTTGGAGCTGCGGGACTTCTTGTAAACTTGCTCGGTCTTTTGTTGTTCCACGAGCACGCAGGACACGGTCATTCGCATGGTGGCTCTCATGGAATTAACAAACTTCACAAATCCGAGAGAGTAGGGAGAGAATCCATTGGAGATGAGACCAGTAGGCCTATCCTGTTTGATTGCAGTCTGAAGACAGGGGATCTCAGCAGGTCCAGGAGGAGATCACGGTATGTCTGTTGTATTTACCTTTTCTTCTGTAGTTGTTTGATAATTGTAGCTGTATGAGTAATGTTCTTTGTGATCATCAATTAACACAATGTTTAGTGAAGGGAAATTAATATACCACTGTTTAAAGTGATACTTCAGGATTTTGGCAGTGAAGCCCTTTATCTACTTGCCCAGAGTGAGATGAACTCGTGGATGGCATTTTTATGTCTCTGCGTGCAGTTTGAAGGACGTTGCTAACTAGCGTTAGCGCAATGACTGGAAGTCTATGGTAACTGCTAGCATGTTAGTTAAAAATCCAACAAATTAAAAATCCAACAAAGAGGTCACAATCCTGCAAATTAATTTGTATTACATTTTTAGTAGACACTCTTATCCAGAGCAACTTACATGAGTAATTAGGGTTAAGCACCTTGCTCAAGGGCACATTGAAAGATTTTTCACCAGCTCAGGGATTCAAACCAGCAACCTTTCGGTTACTGGCCTATCGCTCTTAACTGCTAAACTACCTCCTGGTGTAAAGAGGTGCGTAACTGGTGGCAGTGAAGTCAGACGCAGGAGAGCAGAACTAGGTAAATAGCCGGAGCAGTTTAATATCAAAACCAACGGCATAAAGAAATAACCAACATAGGTACAAAACCCGACGTGCACCAGTAAACATGTGCACAAACACTTACAACAAACAATTCCACACAAAGACATGGGGGGGAACAGAGGGTTAAATACACAACACTAAATGAGGGAAATGAGAACCAGATGTGTAGAAAAACAAGACAAAACAAATGGAAAATGAAAAGTGGATTGACAATGACTAGAAGACCGGTGACGCCGAACACCGCCCGAACAAGGAGAGGAACCGACTTCGGTGGAAGTCGTGACAGCTGGTCTAATCTGTTGCCCTAATCTGTTTGTAGATGAACATAAAGTAGCCTAATAGTTAGAGGGAAAATGAGGGTAGGCATATATAAATTAGAACGTATAGAAGGGTCTTTGTATAAAGGCCTGTATTATTCATCATTCAGGATTCTTATGCTTAGCCTGGGTATCAGTCTATTTGTGTTAACATTCTACTCCTTGTACTCCATGTCATATGTTATCACAAATCAGGTCTTCTATGGTCAATACTCCACAGAAATCCCCAATAAGGACAACCTTGTGGTCCACATGAAGGACATCTCCCTGGAGGATTGGAACGATAGCCATCATGACTCTGCTTCACAGCTCAACATGCAGGGTGTCTTCCTCCACGTGCTGGGTGATGCCCTCGGCTCTGTCATCGTTGTGGTCAACGCTCTCACCTTCACCTACGCGTGGCAGCCTTGCCATGCTGGAGAGACCTGTGTCAACCTATGCTACAACAAGCCACGACGACACTTACCACCACCAACAACACGTCAATGTTACGCTGATCACCATGCTTGGTAGTAGTACCCAGACTACAGTGCACTTCACTGGCCCTTGCTGGGTGCTCTACCTCAACCCCACACTCTGCATCATTATGGTGGGCTTCTTACTCTATACCACCTTACCTCTCCTGAAGGAGTCAGTCCTCATCCTCCTGCAGACTGTTCCTAAACAGATAGACATGCCCCGGCTGCTGGGGAGGCTCAGGGGCCTGGATGGTGTGTTGGCTGTCCACGACCTACACATCTGGCAGCTGGCAGGGAGCAGGATCATTGCCACGGCACACATCAAATGCCTAGACCCAGCTTCCTACATGGATGTGGCCATGTGTCACGTCCTGACCAGTAGAGGGTGTAGTTGGGTCAGGACATGGCAGAAGAGTCTGTGTGTTTTTATTGTTTCATTAATTTTGGCCGTGTGACTTCCAATCAGGCACAGCTGTAGAGGGTTGTGGCTGATTGGGAGTCACACATAAGTTGCCTACTTTGCCTTGTGGGTTTGTGGGTAATTGTTCATGTCAGTGTTCTTGTCATTGTACCTGACAGGACTGTGTTGGCTGTCAGTTTTTTGTTGTTTTGTAAATTGCTTAGTGTTCGTTTAATTAAATATGACGAACCCTAACTCCGCCGCATTTTGGTCCACTTCTTCCACAGACAGCCGTTACAGAATTACCCACCACCAAACCAGGACCAAGCGGCGGAAGAAAAAAAAGGAGGAATGGACATGGGAGGACGTCCTGGATGGCAAGGGAGCCTACACCTGGGAAGAGATCCTGGCCGGAAGGGATCGCCTCCCATGGGAACAGGTGGAGGCACTCAGGAGAGCGGAGGCAGCTGGACAGAGGAACCACCGGGAACGTTTCCGAGGTACAAGACTAGCGTTCAAACCCGAGAGGCAGCCCCAAGATTTTTTTTGGGTGGGGCACACGGGTAGTTTGGCCAGGCCAGGGAAGAGCCGTAAGCCAGCTACCCGTGACTACAGGGAGGTGCGTATGAGGTGGAGGGCGCCATGTTACGCCGTGGTACGCACCATCTCGCCTATAAGGACGCACAGCCCAGTTCGCCCAGTACCAGCGCCCCGCAGGTGCCAGGGCAAGGGGAGCATCGAGCCGGAAGGGGTGAAGCCAACCCTGCACTCAAGACCGCCAGTGCGCCCTTTCGGTCCGGTGTTTCCCGCTAGACGCACTAGCATGGAGGTGCGTGTCTCCAGGCTGGCAAGTCCAATACCAGCCCCACGCATCAGGAGTCTAGTGCGTCAGCCCAGCCTCGCCAGTCAACAGTCACCAGAGCTGCCCGCCAGTCAACAGTCACCAGAGCTGCCCGCCAGTCAACAGTCATCAGAGCTGCCCGCCAGTCAACAGTCGTCAGAGCTGCCCGCCAGTCAACAGTCGTCAGAGCTGCCCGCCAGTCAACAGTCGTCAGAGCTGCCCGCCAGTCAACAGTCGTCAGAGCTGCCCGCCAGTCAACAGTCGCCAGAGAGGTCAGACTGCGCTGAACTGCCGGAGTGGCCAGACTGCGCTGAACTGCCGGAGTGGCCAGACTGCGCTGAACTGCCGGAGTGGCCAGACTGCGCTGAACTGCCGGAGTGGCCAGACTGCGCTGAACTGCCGGAGTGGCCAGACTGCCCTGAACTGCCGGAGTGGCCAGACTGCCCTGAACTGCCGGAGTGGCCAGACTGCCCTGAACTGCCGGAGTGGCCAGACTGCCCTGAACTGCCGGAGTGGCCAGACTGCCCAGACTGTCCCGAGCTGCCAGACTGCCCAGACTGTCCCGAGCTGCCAGACTGCCCAGACTGTCCCGAGCTGCCAGACTGCCCAGACTGTCCCGAGCTGCCAGACTGCCCAGACTGTCCCGAACTGCCAGACTGCCCAGACTGCCCCGAACTGCCAGAGTGGCCCGACTGCCCGGAACGGCCAGAACCGGAGCCACCTCCTGATATAGGTGGGTTGGGGAGGGGGGGTGTAGCACAGTGCCGTTGGTGACGGCAGCCACCCTCCCTTCCCTCCCTTATTGTTTAGGTGTTTATTTTTGTTGGGGATTTTCTGTGTTTTGTGTAGGCGCATTTCGGGGTATGCACCTTTGAGGGGGGGGTACTGTCACGTCCTGACCAGTAGAGGGTGTAGTTGGGTCAGGACGTGGCAGAAGAGTCTGTGTGTTTTTATTGTTTCATTAATTTTGGCCGTGTGACTTCCAATCAGGCACAGCTGTAGAGGGTTGTGGCTGATTGGGAGTCACACATAAGTTGCCTACTTTGCCTTGTGGGTTTGTGGGTAATTGTTCCTGTCAGTGTTCTTGTCATTGTACCTGACAGGACTGTGTTGGCTGTCAGTTTTTTTTTGTTTTGTAAATTGCTTAGTGTTCGTTTAATTAAGTATGACGAACCCTAACTCCGCCGCATTTTGGTCCACTTCTTCCACAGACAGCCGTTACACCATGCGAATCAAAGGCCTCTTTCATGATGAGGGTATCCATGCCACGACAGTTCAACCAGAGTTTGTTACTGTTAACTTTGCATCTAATATTTACGTCTGTGAACTGTCCTGTGGGACGCAGTGTGCCCCGAAGCTGTGCTGTGGAAACTTTGACAGAACAGGACTAGGAGGACCTGTTAGAGAAGAGGTTGTTTTTTATCAGTATCACTCAATATAACACCAGTCAACCTCAATACAACAGTCACCCTCTGCAGTGACCATCAAGCTACTGTAACTGCCACGCAGAGCCCAAGCTGCCATTTATACAGAGGCAAAATCCTCAGTGTCACAATGAATGGTGATTATACATTCGGAACTTGAAACATGTTGAGAGGTTCAATTTAACTTTATATAGCATACTTTGTGCCACAGCAGGAGGCATCGTAAGTGATAGTCATCCAACTACATTCCTAATGTCTGGATATTCTGCCTACTGTGTCTAATGTGAAGAAGTTGGTGCAGACTGAGTGAACAAGTAGTATTACATTCTCTGTGTCATGTCTGGACTATCATTAAAAGTGAAGACTGTTTTGATTTTGATTTTATCAAATCAATTCTCTATGTGTAATTTAATTACGCAATTAAACTAATCATGTAACTTTAATTAACTAGGAAGTCGGGGCACCACGGAAAAATTATGTTTACAAAGTGTAAATTTCCCAAATATAACTCTTCAGATATTTTCATATCTTATCGATTAGTCATTATCATTAATGTATTATTATTACCTCATCAGTTCTCATTACTGAACGTCGCAAGCCCTTGGATATCTGCACGATCCCTAGCGTAAATCATGAATCAGCTATATACAAATTGACTTAATGCTTTATTTACTAACTAAATAATCACACAGAATTACATTACAAACAAACAGTAGATATTTTGGTTACTACATGATACAAAGAAAAAGTCCCAGGCAGACGAAGCCGATATGACGGCTTAGTTGACAAAGGAAAGGTGGGGACTGAGAAAGAGCGGGAAAGACAAAATGGATTCACTACACACAGTTAATAATTATATTAATTGAAGTGCTAATCCTTTGCACATGAACTGCTGCTCATTCGAGAATAATTGCAATGTATATATTTGCGCCCGAATGTCGTTGTTGTCTTCTCTGTTGGAATCCGGTCCGTCTGCTGGAGAGTCAATCGACAGAAAGTCTCTAGTTGTGTTCATAATGGATACGTCAGGCGTACCCATGGTTGTCGCATAGAATAGATGTTTCGGCGGTTGTCGGTATTCTTGTCCTAGACTTACATAATTTCCTGCTGCGGACTAGTAATTATACGTCGAGGATTTACTCTTATTCTGTAGTGATCAATAGTCTCAGAGTTTAACCATTTCCAGCCTTGTAGCCAAAACTACAGCAGTATGGTCTCCTGGGCCTATAGAGTTTTAGTTATTAACCATTTCAACATGTAGCGTCAGCTCCATATTTTCTGGTCTAATGTACATTTCGTAGGAAGTGGGTTTTATACTCTGTGGAAGAAGGGGCGGTTCTATGACGCCTAATTTGATGTCTGGGCTCACGGGAGTGTGGCCACCGACTAGTCAAACTTTATATGACAATCCATACTCTCATTTAGAAGGTTAACATCACATTACATCTTTTCACAAATAGTTTAATCTTTAATCACATACGTTTCACAATATTTAGATGTAAACCTGACTGCTGGGAAATGTACACTTTAAGAGATACAGTAATGTGTGCTTCCTGTCCTTCTTGAGATCACCAAATGAAACACACTCAACATGACTGTCCCTTAAGTGTCCACGGACCACTGCCACATTCTTAACAATAGAAATATTGTTTAATTATTCAAACTTTTGATGTCCAAGCGTCTCTCTGTGTTCCACAGTTTACATTCCAATCTCAAACACTACAGAGCATAGAGGCAGTGTATTTTATGACCACCATAAAACAGCCGACTTCCCACTCTCCCCCTCTACGAGAGAGAGCACGCTGTAGAGCTGACCCACTGTAACCTGATCCTTCAGATCGTCACAGGAGAGTTATGACAGTCCCCCTCTGGTGGATTCAACTTGAAAGGATTATTCAGATCGTCACAGGAGAGTTATGACATCTGCCATGGCTTCATGAGCTCTTTAGCTGATTTTGTCATTGAATAGTAAGTCACCATTGTGTCTATAGGCTTTGCAGGCAACTTGAGTATGCAACTCTTAGAATTGTGCCAACAATTAGGTCACTGTATTCACAACAATATACACAAACAGAGACCAGTCTCAGCTGTAAGGATTCAGATACTACTGTACACTGTTCTCAGGGTCTGACACACACACACGCACACACACACACGCATGCACACACATGCACACACATACTCACACACACGCATAACCCAAGAGGCAAGGACTAAATACCTCCTTATTTTCTTAAACTGTTATCACTTTGACACTTGCTAAGCAACCTTTTGAAAATATTCAACTCTGTTCTGTACAAATTGTTCCTGTTTCTATCTGTGAGTATTTATTTATTTATTTCACCTTTATTTAACCAGGTAGGCTGGTTAACAAGTTCTCATTTGCAACTGCGACCTGGCCAAGATAAAGCAAAGCAGTTCGACACATACAACAGGTAGGAATGTGTGTCTATGCTCAAGTATCACAACTTGACATAATCACCATAGTGACCCACAGAGTATAAAGACAACACTGAGTCCTAGTGTCTATCATAGCATTCTATTAGAAAATACCTATTATTTTAAGCATAGGTCCAACATGCCCCTTTAGAGAGAGTGAGAGTACCACACTGTTTTCAAAAACTGCAGTGTGACTAGTGAGGGCACCCTCTTATCATTCTCACCCAAATTATTGAAATTATGTGAAATGATGAATGTTACATTTTTCATAACCGTTCATGATTTGTTGCACATATCAACTATAAGTCTCAAAATGATACACATTTTTCTGACAATATGCTCGGGCCACAGCAGACTTTAGTTTTGTCCAATGATGTATATATAAACCCTGGATTGCTGATGCTATGTATTGCTATGTACCCAAACAGCAAATTAAAAGTGACCAAATCAGATTTGTGTGTGTTCATACAGCAGTCATTTGCTGAAATGACTACGCTAGTTGTCATAGTAACAACAGGTGTGTGCGCAGTGTACGCTGATTGGTGGTTTTGCTTGTGCTTCCCATCAGTAAGGAGTTATGTAGCAGCTATATGACAATAATGCCTACCATGGACATTTCCCAGTTGCTGTGAATATTCAAAATCATTGTGTAAGAACACTTTTAAAGCCTCAAAGGATAAGATGATCAAACTTTCAAAACGAGTCATTTTAGGCTAGCAACAGCATTCAACTAGCTACAGTATGTTGCTATTTAGCTTTCTAGCACATTTACTAATTTGTTTGTGAACAATTAACAAGCTACTTAGCTACCACTTCATGTTCTTGTCAAACTGTCAACAGAGTAGCTAGCAAGCAACAAGATATGCCAAATAACAGTCAAAAAAACACTTGAGGGCAGATTTGACCGTTCAGACACAAGTCACATGGCCAGGGATAAGATTTGTATCTGACTTCAAACCACCTATAAAGGTGGTTTGAAATGTGGCTTGAGATATCCGATTCATTGTGGCTTTATGCTGTTCACACTTCCAGAAAAATAACAGATACAAATCGGATATGCCAAAAAATTGGGTTTGAGTCACTTCAAACTGCCAACGTGAACAAGCAAATGTTTTTGTATATTTTTTCATGTTTTATTTGTATGTTTATCTCACATAATATAATTTAAAAGTATGCATTACGGTGTCTTTAATAGAATAATCATTGCAAAAATGAATGTAGACGTTAATAAATGCATTTCTATAGCTTCCAAAATATGTTTTACAATGGTGAGGGAGTTCCAAGACAAAGGCGCGGCGGCTTCAACACAGTGCCCCCTATTGGTAATCTAGTGTATTTATAAATCATTGGATATATACAGATCATAGAGCTCGACAGTTTGTAGTCCAAAATCCCGGAAATATGTTAGCTCCGGTTCGTTCATCAGTCCCTATTTCAAAAAAAATATGGGAAATTAATGGGGTTTTGGAATAAACGCCGAAAATAAGGTCTGAGGTTAACACAGGTTTAGGAGATTTAATACGTTTTGTTCTATGAGATAATAGAAGCCATTTAACATGACCTTATTAATTAGGAATCATTTATGTGCTTCATGTGTTTTTTGTCATTACATAAATTCGTCAAAATTCACAAAAAGTGATGTTAGCTGATGAAGGCTATCTAAAAAAAACGCCATAAATTTTCCCCATAAACTTTGTTACTGCGTATAAAAACACGCTATAAATATTTATTTCTCGCTATTGTTTTTTCCCTCACTTCTGTCATGTGCTCCCGCATGTCTTTCGGTTGTCGGCAATGATGTATATAAACCCTGGATTGAAGCCACCGGTCGGCCATATTGTCACTCCTCGGTAGGAGCAGTCCTCCATAGGAATGAATGGAATTCTACAGTATTTCAATTAAATGTTTCAAGGACAAAATTAAATGTATTTAGCTATTTTTTGTTGTTGTAGTGGGGACAGTAACATTAGTCATTTCTAAAAAAATATAATTAAAGGAAAATGCTTTTAAATATATATATATGTTCAGCTCACATAATATAATTTAAAAGTATGGATGAATGTGTCTGTAAAAAATAAATGTGGCAAAAACGAATGTAGAAGTTAAGAAATGCATTTCTATAGCTTCCAAACTATTTTTTTACAACGTGGGGGAGTGCCAAGATGGAGGCACGGTGGCTTTAACACTGCGCCCCGAATCAGTCATCTAGTGTATCTATAAATCATTGGTTGTCAGCAGTCAGGTTGTTTCGGTGTTCTTGACCTCCTAAAATGGCTGGTGTTCGAGCCCTGGGTGCGCTGTCCAGAATTACAGCAAGGAGATATGACCTCTCAGGTAAAATTGTGTTGAAATGTGTGCAATTGATGTAAAAGTCAAATGTTATTCTATTGTTTAGCCACATTTTGTAAACCGGCGCCTCTCTACTGTCTGAGATGCTAGCTAGTGCTAATGGTGCAGCTAACTTGGCTAGCAAACGTTAACTTAGCTGTTAGAAGTCTACCGGTAGCTAGCTAACACAGTTTACTAACTAATTTAGCAACACAACTTTACTGGTACACACATCTGGCTTTAGCTCCCTATTTGTAATTCATGAATTAAGATAGCTAGATAGTTAACTGATGCGAGTGAACTTTCACCGAGTGAGCAAACTAGCTACGTCACATGAATTAAGTTAACTTAGTTAACGTTAGTCTAGCTGAATAGATATGATCGCCAAAATCGAACTTTCCATGCAATTTAATTGTTTTCTTGATAAATCTACACTTTACATTAGATGCTTCCATTTGTCATTGTCTAATTTGCTGTGTGGACAGGGAATCTAGGTGAAAGTTCAGTGTCTTTTTGAGGTCAGACCCCCCCACCCCCCATACGTCTCGTCATCAACACTTGTCATGAGTTATCTGTTGCAGCCCCAGGCCTAGAATATTAAATAAAGCGTGGCCTAAATATTTCACTCCCTACAGAGACACCCCCTCAACCTTAGTTAGTTTTTGTTAGCTAGCTAGCTTCCTTATCAGTAGCAAATGTATTGAATTTAGTTAACGTTAACCCTCTTCTTTTGTATTTTTAGGTATCTCATGCCGTACCTTTTCAGTGTCCCTTGCCATGTCAGGTAAGTTGAACGACTACTAGTGATAACTTGATTATAAAATAAAAAGTATGGAGTTCATTTGATCTCTCTTTCTTCTCAGCCCGAACCCATGTCAGCTATGAAGTGAAAGAGGATGTGGCAGTCATTCGGATGAATGACCCAAATTCTAAGGTAATGTATTTAAAAATACATTTTCCATGTACAGTACCAATCAAATTTCAATCTATCAAATGTATTTATAAATCCCTTTTTAAACTGCCCTATGGGATCGAACCCAGGTCTGTAGTGACCTCTCAAGCACTTCAATGCAGTGCCTCACCACTCAGGAGGCCCCACTATTGTATGTCTATCCATGTTTTTGCAGGTCAACACTCTGTCGGTCCGGATGCAAAATGAGATGATAGAAGTATTTAATGAGGTCTCGGCCAACGATGCAGTCCAGAGTGCTGTCCTCATCTCCTCCAAGCCTGGCTGCTTCATTGCAGGAGCTGACATCAAGTCAGTCACACCTTTCTTTCACGTTATATGATAGAAATATATAAATGTTAATATTTGGTGCCACCTTGGCTTACATGCTGTGTAATTAAAATGCTGTACTCAGATTAGATAGTAGCCTAGTTCAGGCTTACATGATGCTCAATGTTGCATATCAGTCTAGTGTAATGCATTTCACCACTGCAAGGTTTGGGTGTTTTAGGGTGCTAAGTTTTGTGCTCTGCCCCCCCCCCCCCCCCCCCCCCAACAACTGTCTCTCCTCTCCTTTACAGCATGATCCAGGCCTGTAACACCTCCGAGGAGGTCACAAAGCTATCTCAGGAGGGACAGAAGATGTTTGAGAGGATTGAGAAATCGTCCAAGCCCATTGTTGCGGCCATCAACGGCTCCTGCTTAGGAGGCGGCTTAGAGGTGAACAGAATGACAAACTAGCCCCAGGCTAGAAACTTAATTAAAAAATGTTGCAGTAATATTGCCTCAGCAAATTGCCAAGTATTCATGGCCTAGCCTGGGGCTAAGGACAAAGCAGTGTGAAAAGGCCTATTGTGACTTGACACATCAGCTTCTGACCACTTTCCCAACAACTTAGACAAAGACTTAGAGGGCATGACATCTTGGTCTACTTCTCTGCTATTCAAATCTGAAATCGGAACAGAAATATATTCTACAGATCAAAAGATACAGCTGTTTTAGTAACCACATCAACTACATTTAATCTAACCTTTTTAAAGGGATACTTTTTAAAGCCATACTTCAGGATTTAGGCAATGAAGCCCTTTACTTCCCCGGAGTCGGATCAACTTGTGGATACCATTTTTATGTCTCTGTGTCCAGTATGAAGGAAGTTGGAGGTAGTTTCGTGAGCCAATGCTAACTAGCATTAGCACAATGACTGGATGTCTATGGTAACATCTAGCAAGCAACTTCCTTCAAACTGCACACACATGGTACCCACGAGTTCATCTAACTCAAGGTAAGTAGATAAAGGGCTTCATTGCCATAATCCCAAAGTATCACTTCACATTTTTTGTTAAAATGTTGACCACTTTCCCTGCAATGTATGGCATCTTAGTCTACTTCTGTTTTTCAAATCTGTAATCAGAACACTTCTTCCACCACTGCAAAAAATAATTTTAAATAGCTAAAGCAAGTCCCACAATTTTACTTCGTCTAGTATTACTCAGTATCGTAACAAATTACAAAATCATCTCGGTCAACAAGACAAATTTGACTTCCTTTCTTCCTAAGTTATTGATTTTCTAAACGTTATGTTTCAATCTGTTGTGTCTTTAGTTTGCCATCGCCTGCCAGTACAGAGTTGCTACTAAGAGTAAGAAGACGGTGCTGGGAACCCCTGAGGTGATGCTTGGTCTTCTACCTGGAGCTGGAGGAACACAGAGACTCCCTAAGATGGTCAGTATCTGGGGAAAATACTTTATAGGTTCAGAAACCCTACCTGAACAGCACAGTTAAACAGATCTTTGCGACATGGGGCTGTGCATTATCATGCTGAAACATGAGGTGATGTTGGCAGATGAATGGTACGACAATAGGGCCTCAGGATCTTGTCACAGTATCTCTGTGCATTCAAATTGCTGTCGTTAAAATGCAGTTGTGTTCGTTGTCTGTAACTTATGCCTGCCCCATACCATAACACCACTGCCACCATGGGGCACTCTGTTCACAACGTTGACATCAGTAAACTGCTCGCCCACACACGACTCAATAAACACGATCTGCCCGGTACAGTTGCAGCCGGGATTCACCCGTGAAGAGCACACTTCTCCAGAGTGCTGGTGTACCATTGAAGGTGAGCATGTGCCTACTGAAGTCTTATGACGCCGAACTGCATTCAGGTCAAGACCCTGGTGAGGATGACGAGCATGCAGATGAGCTTCTCTGAGATGGTTTCTGATAGGTTGTACAGAAATTCTTGGGTTGTGCAAACCCACAGTTTCAGCAGCTGTCCGGGTGGCTGGTCTCAGACGATCCTGCAGGTGAAGAAGACTGCTGTGGAGGTCCTGGGCTGCCCTGGTTACACGTGGTCTGTGGTTGTGAGGCCGGTTGGACGTACTGCCAAATGATCTAAAACGACGTTGGAGGTGGTTTGTGGTAGAGAAATGAACATTCAATTCTTTGGCAACAGCTCTGGTGGACATTCCTGCAGTCAGCATGCCAATTGCACACTCCCTCAAAACTTGAGACATCTGTGACATTGTGTTGTGACAACTGCACATTTTAGTTGCCATTTATTGTCACCAGCACAAGGTGCACCTGTATAATCGTACTGTTTAATCAGATTCTTGGTAGGCCAAACCTGTCAGGTGGTTGGATTATCTTGGCAAAGGAGAAATGCTCTCTAACAGAGATGCACGAAGTTTGTGACATTTCTGGGATCTTTTCTTTTGGCTCATGAAACATGGGACCAACACTAGATGTTGTGTTTATTTTTGGTCAGTGTTGTGTTTCAGTGATATTGGTAGAGTGAAACTCATTTTCACTACAGTATGCACACTGACTGTACTGCAGAATGCTACAGTATTCTTTAATGAATTGATCTGATTTGCAGCCCTCTTTGCCTGTTGTAGTAGTGTTTTAAATGTTCTTGATTTGTTGTCGGCAGTTAAAAATAAATAAATGGAATGCTGTCAACATATTTTACACTACTTTATCTTCAGGTCGGTATTCCTGGCGCCTTTGACATGATGCTGACGGGAAGAAACATCAAGGCAGACAAAGCCAAGAAGATGGGCCTGGTCCATCAGCTAGTGGACCCACTAGGTATAGTAATCAATATTATAATCAATAAAAGTTACTGATAAGAGCATACCAGTATTGATAGAATGTTCTGAGATTACAGTAACTGGAAATTGTTTACAGGTTAGATACTGTCAGTGAAGGTGTCTTAACTGCTGCTTATTGATCCCCCTTTTTGATATTCCAGGACCTGGATTGAAGAGTCCAGAGGAGAGGACCATTGAGTACCTGGAGGAGGTTGCCATACAGTGTGCCAGAGGAATTGTCCACAAGAAGATCTTGCTCACCAAGAAGAAAGGCATGATGCAGAGTAAGTATTTGCGTATTAAAGGCCAATACCATGTAGATATACAGTGCTCTTGGTATAGTGCAAAAAACACACACTACTGTATATAATCTGCATAATATGAAGGCAGGTTTTGAATTGTAAGCTTCTCATGTTTGTTGTTTTTCAACCTTTTACCATATGTTACATCACACTTTCAGTCCTTGTTTTTATGCATGTAAACAACCTTTTTTGGATGCTTTTAACATTTTGTTTTTTTCTCCTTCCTCTGCAGAAGTCCAAGACTACGTAATGGGCATTGCGTTTGTGCGGCAACAGATCTACAAAAATGTTACTGGCAAAGTCATGAAGATGAGCAAGGGACTGTATCCTGCCCCCTTGAAAATCATTGAGGTAGGACTTTGGCATATCTACTTATCCATTTAATGATGAGGATGTTAGTGAGTTAAGGATATGAAGTGGCAGCACTTTTTAAAAAGTGGACGCAGAGCTCCAGGTTAAACTTCTCTCTCATGGTTCTATTGAAAAAGACTTAACTTATATTTGTTCCTCTCTCTGCCCCCTCAGAGTGTGAAGGCTGGCTTGGAACAGGGCCCAGATTCTGGCTATTTGGCAGAAGCACAGGTCAGAGAATATACATGGAGTTAAATAGATTTATGCTCATCAGGAAATGTAATGGTTTTGTATGGAACATGGTTTCTTTGTCACTGTTTTGTCATTCTTATTAATTCTTTACAGAACTTTGGCAAACTGGCAATGACTTCTGAATCAAATGCCCTGATCGGACTTTACCATGGCCAGGTGGCATGCAAGAAGAACCGCTTTGGAGTCCCCGAGAGACCGGTCAAGTAAGTGATGACCTTTGACCCAAAACCAGTAAAATAGCTATTTTCATGTTTCAATCAGTGAGAAATGTGAACCTTATTACAAATATTGTAATACTGGTCAGATGATTCAGAGTTTCTTGGAGATCAAACCACTTGTGCTGATTTCATTATTTGAGAGGTCATGACATTAACCTTGTAACTGGAGATATGGTACTAACAAAATGATTTGGGGGGTGGGAATCCTTGGTGGACAATAATTCCATTCTATTGTAACAGCCTGTTTCTTCATTCCGCTTCCACCAGGAACCTGGCTATCTTGGGAGCAGGTCTGATGGGTGCAGGCATTGCCCAGGTGACTGTGGACAAGGGCATCCACACTGTCCTGAAGGATACCACCGTGGAAGGGTTGAGCAGGGGTCAGCAGCAGGTCTACAAAGGGTGGGTTTACCAGAGCGCAATACTGCCCTTCAAAGGCAAGGTGCAGTAAATATGCATTTGGTCAGAAGTCTTTGATTTGTTGTAATGGCCAGATATATTATCTGATTAATGTGGTATTTTGTTTCCTGAAACAAGAACAAGCCAGTCAATCAGAATATATAATGAAGCACCAGAGTTGCTGTCGGTCTATACAGAAAAAGACAAATAGCGTACCACTAATTAGCTATTGACTATTTCAGATACACGATGTCCTGGCTGTCTGGCATATTGGGGGTTAAACTAGAAACGGTTTCCTTCAGATTAAGAGATTGCATTTTAGTCCAGGACTAGGCTTAATCTGGGTCTGGGGATCTGACCCTTAAAGCATAGCAGCAGTTGTTGATAAAGAAGAAACTAAATATTGTTGAACCTGCCCTAATCTCTCTCGACATACTTAACATAAATGTTGATTGGGTAGCTAGTACAGAGATTAAACCTGCCCTCACTTTCATCACCAGCCTCAATGACAAAATCAAAAAGAAGGCCATCACGTCATTTGAGAGGGACTCCACACTGTCCAGCTTAACTGGCCAGTTGGACTACAGTGGTTTTGAGAAGGCTGACATGGTCATTGAAGCTGTGTTTGAAGACATCAACATCAAACACCGAGTCATCAAGGAGGTGGAAGCTGTAAGTAGCGCAGAATTTTTAAATCTGGGTTGTAAATTAGGGCACACAACGGAAAGCTTTTTCTAATAAAAAACTAAAATAAGTGTTTTCTTTTTGGACAACATTGTTCTAAATTCACTTTTTTTCCCTGATTTCAGGTGATTCCACCTCACTGTATATTTGCCACCAACACGTCTGCTCTCCCCATCAAAGATATTGCTGCTGCTAGCATGAGGCCAGAAAAGGTAGGTTTAGTAAGAGTTCAATAGGATTAACATTCTTGTTTAAAAAAAGGCCTTATTGCTCCTTCAAGCTGGATTCAAACCACTCACTAGAATCCCTTTGTCCACAATAACCTCTCAGGCTACATGTTTTGTGTGCTTTGGGCTGGTTATTGTCTCTGTATAAGTAAGCCTTGTCTAAGCCAGAGCATCCCATAGAGGCAGGAGCCAATCTCCTGTTTCTGTCACACGAGGCAACCTGATGCACAAGTACACCTCCTGGACAGGATGCTAGTCTGTTTCAGGGCCTTACCCTCAATCTGTCTCCTTAAAGGGATACTTTGGGATTTTGTCTACTTCCCCAGAGTTGGATGAACTTGTGGATACCATTTTTATGTCTATACATGCAGTTTGAAGAAAGTTCGTAGCTAGCGCAATTGCTAACTAGGGTTAGCATAATGACTGGAAGTCTATGGTATCTGCTAGCAGATATCTGTAGACTTCGCCATTGTGCTAATGCTAGTTAGCAGTGACTCACGAAACTTCCTCTAACTTCCTTCATACTGGACACCGAGACAAACATTTATCCACTAGTTAATCTGACTCTGGGGAAGTAGATGAGGTGCCTCATTGCCAAAATCCCTTTAATACTGAGTGCCAAGCAGAGAGGAGGCAGGTCCCATTTTCAGAGTCTTTGATTTGACTTGGTCAGGGATTGAACCCCCAGTCTTCCAATCTGTGGGCGGACACTAACCACAAGGCCACCGAGTAGTTTTGCCTGTATAACTGGAGCCATTGCAATAAATAGAGTTGTATTTTCTATTCCTGTAGGTTATTGGTATGCACTACTTCTCTCCAGTGGACAAGATGCAGCTGTTGGAGATCATCACGACAGATAAGACCTCTAAAGACACCACTGCCTCTGCTGTTGCTGTAGGCCTGAAGCAGGGGAAAGTCATCATCGTTGTCGGAGTGAGTGCGCTTCTGCTCAGTGCCCACTTCCCATGTTCTCCCTTAGCTTGTTGATAAACATAACAACACTAATATATGAATTTGATATAGTTTATAGTGTAGTGCTTTTCATGGGCCTATAATAACTTGTGCTTGTTTGCAGGATGGACCTGGGTTCTACACCACCAGGTGTCTGGCTCCTATGTTAGCTGAGGCGGTGCGAGTACTACAGGTTAGTGTTGTCACACACACTGTCTCTTCATCTACAATGTTGGAATGGTGTGGGTATTGTCTCTAAAAATCCAAGTAATGTACCTGTATTTATGTGCTGTGTGTTCTCAGGAGGGAATTAGCCCCAAGAAGCTGGATGCCCTGACCACAGGTTTTGGGTTCCCAGTGGGTGCAGCTACACTGGCTGATGAGGTGGGCATTGACGTGGCTGCCCATGTGGCTGAGGACCTCGGCAAAGCATTCGGATCCAGGTTCGGAGGTGGAAACGTTGAGGTGCTGAAGACCATGGTGGAGAGAGGATTTAAGGGTAAATTCTTGTTTGTAGGACTTTGAGACAAAGGCTCTTTCAAAATGTTTTAGACTTCCCTTGGTTTCTTGCATCCCTTCATCTTGCTTTCTTTCTCAATACATTGGAGGAGAAGGTAAGAGGGGAGGAACTTTGGAACTTCTCCACCAATGAGGTTTGAGAAGGAGAGTATGTGAAGAATCAAGGACATTTTGGGAGAGAAATTATGTAATGGGAAACGCATGATCCTCATTGGTTTTATCTGATATCCAATTAGATGTATTTTCCATCAACAGGCCGCAAATCAGGAAAGGGCTGCTATGTGTATACGCCAGGACTCAAAAGCAAAGATGTCAACCCCGATATTGACGACCTCCTGGAGAAATTCAAATTGACACCAAACCCTTCAGTGTAAGTTGCAACCGCTGCAGAAATGTCTCCTCTAAAGTGACTTGCAGTACAGTGAATGCATACATTTTTTGTATGTGATCCCAGTGGGAATGGCATTTGCTAGCTCAACCCTCTTACCAACTGGGCCACACAGGATCATCTACTCTCCACACTACCACTTAACTGTCTGGGTCTTTTTCCTCCAGGTCTTCAGACTCTGATATCCAGTACCGTCTGGTCTCGCGGTTCGTGAACGAGGCAGTGATGTGTCTGCAGGAGGGGATCCTGAACGGCCCCGTAGAGGGAGATATAGGAGCTGTGTTCGGACTGGGATTCCCCCCCTGCCTTGGTGGTAGGGATTTACTCTATAGCAAGGGTATTCAAATGGGTCTGGAGGTCCGGACGGAGTACTGCTGGGTTTCTGTTCTATAATTAATTCTGATAATGAATTGCACCACCAGTGTTCCAGGTCTAAGTTGGTCCCTGACTAAAGGACAAGAATGAAAATCAGCAGTGGAGGTTAAATGTTCCTTCTCTAGACAGCTAATAATAATGGTTGGAATGGCATCAACCATGAAAACCATGTTAGATTCCATTTACTCCATTCTGGCCATTATAAGCTGTCTTCCCTTCAGCAGCCTCCACTGGTCTTATACTATATGTGACTTAAAGTGCAGTGACTGCATACATTTTAGCTATACATCTAATCCCTGTGGAAATTGAACCCATGACCTTTTACCAGCTGAGCCAGCCACACATACAGGATGATGACATGAGCATAAACGGCTCTAATGACACTGCGCGTGTTGCTGAACTCTTTTCAGGTTTAACAGCAAGCACAGCCTTTTCGTTGTGCTACAATCAGGTTTAACAGCAAGCACAGCCTTTTCGTTGTGCTACAATTAGGACTTTCCTTTCAACTTTCCAGTTTGTGGAGCCGGACTTGACTAAATTTGGCTTTATCCAATTTCAGTATTTTAGACAGCTATCAGATATGCCAATATTATTCTATCGTGCTATCATAGTTTGTCCTTTTGAAAGATTGAATCCTACAAACATTGTTTTAACCTTCTCTGTTCAGGTCCTTTCCGGTTTGTGGATACCTTTGGTGCCGACAAGCTAGTAGAGAAGATGCGGAGGTATGAGGAGGTTTACGGTAACCACTTCACCCCCTGTCAGCTACTGCTGGATCACGCCAAGGACTCCAACAAGCGATTCCACAAGTGACTTTCCTCATCTACTGCTACCATCTAATAGCAGGCTGCCATTAGAATGTGCCTAGGCTGTGTATTTGTCTGTTAACTTAAGCTCAGTGCTTATTTCTTTAAAGTTTGCAGAAGAGAAATCATGAGGGGCCTGTTTTTACAAATCACAGAATGTTTCAAGTTCATAACTAACAGTTCTTTTTTGGGGTGTTTAACATTATTTGACATTTCCCTTTTTGATAATATTCTGTAATATCCATCTGAGGCAGGTGTAGACCCAACTGGCAATCCTAGTCTTCTCAATGTAAATTTAAATCCATGTCTTCATCTCAATTGACTCCCTCTATAGTGGACTCCTTTTGACCAGGATCACTATATAGGGTGCCATTTCAGCTTTCATAAGTGACCAGTCTTGGGCTGTTCAGACATGTTTATTCATCTGAGGTGAATGTTTCATTTTTTTTTAATGATTTTGGTCTTTATGCCATGGTTTGGGCAGTGATGTATTTAATATTTCGAGCCAGTAAATGAATAAATAATGATATTGAAGTACATTCAAATGCCTAGGCTTATGTATATTCTTTGTTTTCAATGAATGAAGGAACATTTTGTGCTAATCGGTTAATTTGTTATGCCTATTATATCAGATGTATTAAATAATTGCATTAGGTTACACCTGTTTACAAGGTTTCGCTTTAATCCACTTCGTTTTGTTGGTCACATGCCTTGTTCCTATTGTCTGCAGCAGAGGGAAGGGTGTGTACTGGGGATGTGGGCTGGCTGGCTGGCTGACGGCAGTGTTTTCTAGCAGTGGTGGCGCAGCATCCTTTGTATCATGTAGCGGCGGTGCGGTGCGTGCGGATTAAGGGTGGAGACAGTTATCGTTGCCAGGATCAAGGATATTCATCAGAGTCGGAGGAAGTACATGTAGTCTACGTGGTACAGGCGATGTCCGTGTGATTAGGTGTGCCCAAGTACAGCATGTTACCATTTTCTGCGAAAGCTATGAATTGGCTTACCTGGGTACCGCTCGGCGGAGGATGCTTCGAGAAAGAGGGGCAACATGAGTCATCTTGATGCGCGATTAGCGACAGATACAGTGGCTTTTAATTGTGTTGCGGAGAAATCCATTTTTATGGTCAAGGATCAAAGGAATAAATATGTCGAGACCGAAACCGTGCGAGGCTGTGAAGGTGGTGGTGCGATGCCGTCCATTTAACAGGAGAGAGGAGACTATGGACAACGATAACATATTGGAGGTGAATTCAAAACTGGGCCAGATCACATTGAGGAACCCGAGGGCGTCACCTGAAGAAGTCATGAAATCATTCACCTTTGATGCGGTCTACGACTTTGAGTCGAAACAGAGCGATATTTATGACGATACCGTCAGACCTCTTGTAGATTCCGTGTTACAAGGATTCAATGGTACAATATTCGCTTATGGGCAGACTGGGACAGGTAAAACATACACGATGCTAGGTATGCCCACAGACAATGAAAGAGGGATCATCCCAAATTCATTTAACCACATTTTTACACAGATCTCCAGGTCTCAGAATCAGCAATATTTAGTGAGGGCATCCTATCTAGAGATCTATCGTGAGGAGGTCAGGGATCTGTTATGTAAAGACAACAAGAAACTAGATCTCAAAGAGAACCCAGATTCAGGAGTTTATGTCAAAGATCTGTCTTCGGTTGTCACCAAGAATGTCATGGAGCTCGAACATGTCATGAACATAGGAGACCAGTCCAGGTCTGTGGGGTTCACCAATATGAACGAACGCAGCTCGCGGTCCCATGCCATCTTCATGATCACGGTGGAGTGCAGTGAGAAAGGTACAGATGGAGAGGACCACATACGGGTTGGGAAGCTGAACATGGTTGACCTGGCTGGCAGCGAACGCCAGAGCAAGACAGGCGCTAAAGGGGAGCGCCTGAAAGAGGCCACTAAAATCAACCTGTCCCTCTCAGCACTGGGTAATGTCATCTCAGCTCTGGTGGATGGGAAGAGCACCCACATCCCTTACAGGGACTCTAAACTGACCCGTCTACTCCAGGATTCACTGGGTGGCAATGCTAAGACAGTCATGGTAGCCACTCTGGGACCAGCGTCCAAGCACTATGAAGAATCCCTGACCACCCTACGGTATGCAAACCGGGCCAAAAATATAAAGAACAAACCCAAAATCAATGAGGATCCAAAGGATGCTCTGCTGAGAGAGTTCCAGGAGGAGATCGCCCGCCTGAAGGCCCAGCTGGAGGAGCGAGGGACGCTGGCGAAGGAGAGGAGGAGAAGGAGAAATAGCAGAAGACTGACTAAAAGTATGATTGTGGAGGATGTAGCCCACAGAGAAAGGGATGCAGAACTGTGGAAGGCTCTGGAAGCAGAATGGAAGCGGAATGAGGAATACTATATAAAGGAAGAAGAAGAAAGCAAGATGATAGAAGAGGATGAAAAAGGGGTAGAGAGATTCAACTCCATGGATAACTCTGTAGAGGGCAGTCCCCAAAAAACTGTAACCTCCAGAATACCGATACATAGATTTAGCTCTGTGGAGGATAGCCCCAAAAAGGCTTTTCCCACCAGTAGCCATAGCAGCCCAGGGGCGAGAGAGAAATGGAAGCCATTTGGTGAAAAAGAACAGATGGAAAAGGGAAGGATGATGGACGACATGCAGAAGGAACAGGAAGCTATGGAAAAGATTATTGAGAAATATAAGGTGACAATACATTATTTTCTCTGTTTCTGTATATGAGACAATATTGTGCATTTTGATATCATGTTTAATATGATACATTATTTATTGGTGATACAGAGCGTCCGTCTTTCCAATAATCAGCCATCCATATGGCCATGTATCTTTCTCCAGGCAATGGAGAGCAAAATATTGGCTGGGGGAAAGAACATTATTGACCACACTAATGAGCAACAGAAGATGCTGGAATTGAAGAGGCAAGAGATTGCAGAACAGGTGAGAGATCGTCTATAAACCAATAGGGTATGTTCATTTGATAGATTGAGGGAGTCATGGAGAAGGCACAAAACAACTAGGCTATATCTCTACTATAACAGAAATAGTGCTGTGTCTGATGACCGTGATGGAAGTGGTAATTCAATATTATTTCATGTTTCTCGATATACACTACCAGTCAAAAGTTTGGACACACCTACTCATTCAAGGGTTTTTCTTTATTGTTTACTATTTTCTACATTGTAGAAAGACATCAAAAGCTGTCAAGACAAAGCGTGGCTAATTTGGAGAATATAAAATATATTAACATTTGTTTAAATTTTTTTTGGTTACTACATGATTCTATATGTGTTATTTCATAGTTTTGATGTCTTCACTATTATTCTATGTAGAAAATAGTAAAAATAAAGAAAAACCCTTGAATGAGTAGGTGTGTCCAAACTTTTGACTGGTAGTGTACATGCAGGTTTATTCATTGTATTGTGTCTCTGTGTTTACCTATCTTAGATTTTGGTCAGCACCGTGGAGTGCGGCTGTGATATGAAAAAAAAAAGTTGTATTGTTTGCGTGCAGGCTAGGCCTCACTTTATTGTGAAACATGACTACACAAAGGAAGTTCCCACACTGGAAAATAAAAGTCATTTTTATTTGTATTTAGATAAGACGAGAGAGAGAGATCCAGCAGCAGGTGATGGCTCAGGATGAGGAGACGGGAGAGCTGAGAGAGACCTTCTCCTCCCTGCAGCAGGAGGTGGAACTCAAGACCAAGAAGCTGAAAAGGGTAAGATGGATTACTAACCAGCAGGGTTGGGGTCAATTCCATTTCAATTCCAGTCAATACAGAAAGTAAACCAAACTCCAATTCCAAATTTTCCTAATTGAAAAGCATTGAAGAGAATTTACATTTCAGTGTAAATCTGAATTGACTGGAATTGACCCCAACCTTCCATATCCCTAAAGCCCACCAGTGATCATTATCATGACCTTATGTTTAATATAAAGGGATTTTAGACAGTGTTCTGATGCAAAATGCTATTCCCTCATTTCTGGTTGTTTTGATTAGGATGTTAACATTTCATGGATGTGTTCTCCTATTGTTTCCTCTCTCGTTGATCCAGTTGTATGCCAAGCTGCAGCTGGTGAAGGCTGAGATTGGGGACGTCATTGATGAGCATGTAGTTACCAGACAGGAGCTGGAGCAGACACAGAATGAACTCACCAGAGAACTCAAGTTCAAGTGAGTTTTAATAACGTATAATCACACAGGCACGCACACACACACACACACACACTACCCCAATTGGTTCACTTTTCATAATATTGTTTTATGTGTTACCTGCAGGTATCTCTTAATTGAGAATTTCATCCCTCCCAAAGAAAAGAACACGATTATGAACCGGCTTCACTTTGACAGTGACGAGGACCAGTGGAGGTTCAGGCCCTTCGTTCCTTCAGAAAGGTCAGTGAGTTCACATAGTCTATGCTAGTCTATACTAGTCTTATGAGCTTAATATTCATTAAGTATTAAGTATTGCAATGGTACCAAATATATTATTGACTGGTGCTGAAAGGACAGCCCTGCTAATCGGCCAGCCACTGCATAAAGGTATAGGTGGTCAGGGCAAACGTTGTGGTGCTGAAAGGACAGCTCTGCAAAGCCAGTTACAATAATGTCACTGATGAGGGTAGTCACAATTGGATTAAAATCCGAATCAAATTTGTATTTGTCACATGCACCGAATACAACAGGACCTTACAGTGAAATGCTTACTTACAAGCCCTTAACCAACAATGCTTTAAGAAGTTATGAAAAAAAGTGTTAAATAAAAAATGTAAGTAACAAATAATTAAACAGCAGCAGTAAAATAACAATAGTGAGGCTATATACAGGGGGTACCGGTACAGAGTCAATGGTACAGGGTCAATTATTTCCTTGTTTCACATGTTTATGAAATCGAAGTTACTTTGTCACGCTAAGATACTATTATTTTTTTTGCACTCCTTAACTAACTCCTAAACTAGCTTTTCATCCCTTAACTAACTCCTAAACTAGCTTTTCATCCCTTAACTTACTCCTAAACTAGCTTTTCATCCCTTAACTAACTCCTAAACTAGCTTTTCATCCCTTAACTAACTCCTAAACTAGCTTTTCATCCCTTAACTAACTCCTAAACTAGCTTTTCATCCCTTAACTAACTCCTAAACTAGCTTTTCATCCCTTGCACATCTTATTGCAGTAAATCGGCTCATCAGGTGAAGCGAAGGCCCACGTCTGTGGTGGGATACAAGAGACCAATCAGCCAGTATGCACAGATGGCTGTCACAGCAGGAGCTCCATGTAGATACCGGGTGGGTTGGTGCTTGGTTTTTATCTATGGTACATTTTTCATATCTGAGATTGAACATAAAGGAAAAGTTTTAGTTTTTTTTACAACCAAATCTAAATGTCTTATGTAAATGGAATGTTATAGAAGGGTCCAGACACCGTTTTTTGATTTCATTTGTTTTTGAGAATCTTACCCCAAACGTCAAATCACTTCCTCATCCTCGTTGTGTAGTATGGGGGCCCTAAAAAAAACATGAACAAAGACTCCAAAAACAACCAAATATGTATTTTTTAGAAACGGTAAAGCTTTCAGTATAGTGATGCAGGTTTAGATGTGGTACACATGAAATTGTGTCATTCCGAACTAATTGAGGGCCATTTCCATACCGAACTGATTAGTATCAAGAAACCACTTTCCACACATTTATTTATCATCAATTACAGATGTTTTCCATTGTCATTGTTCATTATATTAAACTCCCTCTCTCTTTCGCTCTCATTCATTATTTCTGTAGGCTGAGAATGTGATGCTCCTGGAGCTAGATATGAGCCCACCCAGCATGTACAACCTCAACCTTAACGGGTCACACCTGGAACAGAACTTTGGAGGTCACGGTAGTCCCAGGAGAGACCTGCTAGCCAACATCCCATTCAGGGACAGGACCACTGCATCAGGAAGGGTCCGGAAGTCAAGATCCTGGTGAGTTACCTGTAGTAACCTGGTGAGTTACCTGTAGTAACCTGGTGAGTTACAGTACCTATAATAACCAGGTGAGTTACCAGTAGTAACCTGGTGAGTTACAGTACCTATAATAACCAGGTGAGTTACCTGTAGTAACCAGGTGAGTTACAGTACCTATAATAACCAGGTGAGTTACCTGTAGTAACCAGGTGAGTTACAGTACCTATAATAACCAGGTGAGTTACCTGTAGTAACCTGGTGAGTTACAGTACCTATAATAACCAGGTGAGATACCTGTAGTAACCTGGTGAGTTACAGTACCTATAATAACCAGGTGAGTTACCTGTAGTAACCTGGTGAGTTACAGTACCTATAATAACCAGATGAGTTACCTGTAGTAACCTGGTGAGTTACCTGTAGTAACCTGGTGAGTTACAGTACCTATAATAACCAGGTGAGTTACCTGTAGTAACCTGGTGAGTTACAGTACCTATAATAACCAGGTGAGTTACCTGTAGTAACCTGGTGAGTTACAGTACCTATAATAACCAGATGAGTTACCTGTAGTAACCTGGTGAGTTACAGTACCTATAATAACCAGGTGAGTTACCTGTAGTAACCTGGTGAGTTACAGTACCTATAATAACCAGGTGAGTTACCTGCAGTAACCTGGTGAGTTACAGTACCTATAATAACCTGGTGAGTTACCTGTAGTAACCTGGTGAGTTACAGTACCTATAATAACCAGGTGAGTTACCTGTAGTAACCAGGTGAGTTACAGTACCTATAATAACCAGGTCAGATACCTGTAGTAACCTGGTGAGTTACAGTACCTATAATAACCAGATGAGTTACCTGTAGTAACCTGGTGAGTTACCTGTAGTAACCTGGTGAGTTACAGTACCTATAATAACCTGGTGAGTTACAGTACCTATAATAACCAGATGAGTTACCTGTAGTAACCTGGTCATTTACAGTACCTATAATAACCAGGTGAGTTACCTGTAGTAACCTGGTGAGTTACCTGTAGTAACCTGGTGAGTTACAGTACCTATAATAACCAGGTGAGTTACAGTACCTATAATAACCAGGTGAGTGACCTGTAGTAACCTGGTGAGTTACAGTACCTATAATAACCATATGAGTTACCTGTAGTAACCTGGTGAGTTACAGTACCTATAATAACCAGGTGAGTTACCTGTAGTAACCTGGTGAGTTACAGTACCTATAATAACCAGGTGAGTTACCTGTAGTAACCTGGTGAGTTACAGTACCTATAATAACCAGGTGAGTTACCTGTAGTAACCTGGTGAGTTACAGTACCTATAATAACCAGATGAGTTACCTGTAGTAACTAGATGAGTTACCTGTAGTAACCTGGTGAGTTACAGTACCTATAATAACCAGATGAGTTACCTGTAGTAACCTGGTGAGTTACAGTACCTATAATAACCAGGTGAGTTACCTGTAGTAACCTGGTGAGTTACAGTACCTATAATAACCAGGTGAGTTACCTGTAGTAACCTGGTGAGTTACAGTACCTATAATAACCTGGTGAGTTACCTGTAGTAACCTGGTGAGTTACAGTACCTATAATAACCAGGTGAGTTACCTGTAGTAACCTGGTGAGTTACAGTACCTATAATAACCAGGTGAGTTACCTGTAGTAACCTGGTGAGTTACAGTACCTATAATAACCAGGTGAGTTACCTGTAGTAACCTGGTGAGTTACAGTACCTATAATAACCAGGTGAGTTACCTGTAGTAACCTGGTGAGTTACAGTACCTATAATAACCAGATGAGTTACCTGTAGTAACCTGGTGAGTTACAGTACCTATAATAACCAGGTGAGTTACCTGTAGTAACCTGGTGAGTTACAGTACCTATAATAACCAGGTGAGTTACCTGCAGTAACCTGGTGAGTTACAGTACCTATAATAACCTGGTGAGTTACCTGTAGTAACCTGGTGAGTTACAGTACCTATAATAACCAGGTGAGTTACCTGTAGTAACCAGGTGAGTTACAGTACCTATAATAACCAGGTCAGATACCTGTAGTAACCTGGTGAGTTACAGTACCTATAATAACCAGATGAGTTACCTGTAGTAACCTGGTGAGTTACCTGTAGTAACCTGGTGAGTTACAGTACCTATAATAACCTGGTGAGTTACAGTACCTATAATAACCAGATGAGTTACCTGTAGTAACCTGGTCATTTACAGTACCTATAATAACCAGGTGAGTTACCTGTAGTAACCTGGTGAGTTACCTGTAGTAACCTGGTGAGTTACAGTACCTATAATAACCAGGTGAGTTACAGTACCTATAATAACCAGGTGAGTGACCTGTAGTAACCTGGTGAGTTACAGTACCTATAATAACCATATGAGTTACCTGTAGTAACCTGGTGAGTTACAGTACCTATAATAACCAGGTGAGTTACCTGTAGTAACCTGGTGAGTTACAGTACCTATAATAACCAGGTGAGTTACCTGTAGTAACCTGGTGAGTTACAGTACCTATAATAACCAGGTGAGTTACCTGTAGTAACCTGGTGAGTTACAGTACCTATAATAACCAGATGAGTTACCTGTAGTAACTAGATGAGTTACCTGTAGTAACCTGGTGAGTTACAGTACCTATAATAACCAGATGAGTTACCTGTAGTAACCTGGTGAGTTACAGTACCTATAAAAACCAGGTGAGTTACATGTAGTAACCTGGTGAGTTACAGTACCTATAATAACCTGGTGAGTTACCTGTAGTAACCTGGTGAGTTACAGTACCTATAATAACCAGGTGAGTTACCTGTAGTAACCTGGTGAGTTACAGTACCTATAATAACCAGGTGAGTTACCTGTAGTAACCTGGTGAGTTACAGTACCTATAATAAACAGGTGAGTTACCTGTAGTAACCTGGTGAGTTACAGTACCTATAATAACCAGGTGAGTTACCTGTAGTAACCTGGTGAGTTACAGTACCTATAATAACCAGATGAGTTACCTGTAGTAACCTGCTGAGTTACAGTACCTATAATAACCAGATGAGTTACCTGTAGTAACCTGCTGAGTTACAGTACCTATAATAACCAGATGAGTTACCTGTAGTAACCAGGTGAGTTACAGTACCTATAATAACCAGGTGAGTTACCTGTAGTAACCTGGTGAGTTACAGTACCTATAATAACCAGGTGAGTTACCTGTAGTAACCTGGTGAGTTACAGTACCTATAATAACCAGGTGAGTTACCTGTAGTAACCTGGTGAGTTACAGTACCTATAATAACCAGATGAGTTACCTGTAGTAACCTGGTGAGTTACAGTACCTATAATAACCAGGTGAGTTACCTGTAGTAACCTGGTGAGTTACAGTACCTATAATAACCAGATGAGTTACCTGTAGTAACCTGGTGAGTTACAGTACCTATAATAACCAGGTGAGTTACCTGTAGTAACCTGGTGAGTTACAGTACCTATAATAACCAGGTGAGTTACCTGTAGTAACCTGGTGAGTTACAGTACCTATAATAACCAGATGAGTTACCTGTAGTAACCTGGTGAGTTACAGTACCTATAATAACCAGGTGAGTTAGAGTACCTATAATAACCAGGTGAGTTACCTGTAGTAACCTGGTGAGTTACAGTACCTATAATAACCAGGTGAGTTACCTGTAGTAACCTGGTGAGTTACAGTACCTATAATAACCAGGTGAGTTACCTGTAGTAACCTGGTGAGTTACAGTACCTATAATAACCAGGTGAGTTACCTGTAGTAACCTGGTGAGTTACAGTATCTATAATAACCAGGTGAGTTACCTGTAGTAACCTGGTGAGTTACAGTACCTATAATAACCAGGTGAGTTACCTGTAGTAACCTGGTGAGTTACAGTACCTATAATAACCAGGTGAGTTACAGTACCTATAATAACCAGGTGAGTTACAGTACCTATAATAACCAGATGAGTTACCTGTAGTAACCTGGTGAGTTACCTGTAGTAACCTGGTGAGTTACAGTACCTATAATAACCAGGTGAGTTACAGTACCTATAATAACCAGATGAGTTACCTGTAGTAACCTGGTGAGTTACAGTACCTATAATAACCAGATGAGTTACCTGTAGTAACCTGGTGAGTTACAGTACCTATAATAACCAGGTGAGTTACAGTACCTATAATAACCTGGTGAGTTACCTGTAGTAACCTGGTGAGTTACCTGTAGTAACCTGGTGAGTTACAGTACCTATAATAACCAGGTGAGTTACAGTAACTATAATAACCTGGTGAGTTACCTGTAGTAACCTGGTGAGTTACATTACCTATAATAACCAGGTGAGTTACCTGTAGTAACCTGGTGAGTTACAGTACCTATAATAACCAGGTGAGTTACCTGTAGTAACCTGGTGAGTTACAGTACCTATAATAACCAGGTGAGTTACCTGTAGTAACCTGGTGAGTTACAGTACCTATAATAACCAGGTGAGTTACCTGTAGTAACCTGGTGAGTTACAGTACCTATAATAACCAGGTGAGTTACCTGTAGTATCCTGGTGAGTTACAGTACCTATAATAACCAGGTGAGTTACCTGTAGTAACCTGGTGAGTTACAGTACCTATAATAACCAGATGAGTTACAGTACCTATAATAACCAGGTGAGTTACCTGTAGTAACCTGGTGAGTTACCTGTAGTAACCTGGTGAGTTACAGTACCTATAATAACCATATGAGTTACCTGTAGTAACCTGGTGAGTTACAGTACCTATAATAACCAGTTGAGTTACCTGTAGTAACCTGGTGAGTTACAGTACCTATAATAACCAGGTGAGTTACCTGTAGTAACCTGGTGAGTTACAGTACCTATAATAACCAGGTGAGTTACCTGTAGTAACCTGGTGAGTTACAGTACCTATAATAACCAGATGAGTTACCTGTAGTAACCTGGTGAGTTACAGTACCTATAATAACCAGGTGAGTTACCTGTAGTAACCTGGTGAGTTACAGTACCTATAATAACCAGGTGAGTTACCTGTAGTAACCTGGTGAGTTACAGTACCTATAATAACCAGATGAGTTACCTGTAGTAACCTGGTGAGTTACAGTACCTATAATAACCAGGTGAGATACCTGTAGTAACCTGGTGAGTTACAGTACCTATAATAACCAGGTGAGTTACCTGTAGTAACCTGGTGAGTTACAGTACCTATAATAACCAGGTGAGTTACCTGTAGTAACCTGGTGAGTTACAGTACCTATAATAACCAGGTGAGTTACCTGTAGTAACCTGGTGAGTTACAGTACCTATAATAACCAGGTGAGTTACCTGTAGTAACCTGGTGAGTTACAGTATCTATAATAACCAGGTGAGTTACCTGTAGTAACCTGGTGAGTTACAGTACCTATAATAACCAGGTGAGTTACCTGTAGTAACCTGGTGAGTTACAGTACCTATAATAACCAGGTGAGTTACCTGTAGTAACCTGGTGAGTTACAGTACCTATAATAACCAGGTGAGTTACCTGTAGTAACCTGGTGAGTTACAGTACCTATAATAACCAGGTGAGTTACCTGTAGTAACCTGGTGAGTTACAGTACCTATAATAACCAGGTGAGTTACCTGTAGTAACCTGGTGAGTTACAGTACCTATAATAACCAGGTGAGTTACAGTACCTATAATAACCAGGTGAGTTACAGTACCTATAATAACCAGGTGAGTTACCTGTAGTAACCTGGTGAGTTACAGTACCTATAATAACCAGGTGAGTTACAGTACCTATAATAACCAGGTGAGTTACCTGTAGTAACCTGGTGAGTTACAGTACCTATAATAACCAGGTGAGTTACAGTACCTATAATAACCAGGTGAGTTACAGTACCTATAATAACCAGGTGAGTTACCTGTAGTAACCTGGTGAGTTACAGTACCTATAATAACCAGGTGAGTTACAGTACCTATAATAACCAGGTGAGTTACCTGTAGTAACCAGGTGAGTTACCTGTAGTAACCTGGTGAGTTACCTGTAGTAACCTGGTGAGTTACAGTACCTATAATAACCAGGTGAGTTACCTGTAGTAACCTGGTGAGTTACAGTACCTATAATAACCAGGTGAGTTACCTGTAGTAACCAGGTGAGTTACCTGTAGTAACCTGGTAAGTTACCTGTAGTAACCTGGTGAGTTACAGTACCTATAATAACCAGGTGAGTTACCTGTAGTAACCAGGTGAGTTACCTGTAGTAACCTGGTGAGTTACCTGTAGTAACCTGGTGAGTTACAGTACCTATAATAACCAGGTGAGTTACCTGTAGTAACCAGGTGAGTTACAGTACCTATAATAACCAGGTGAGTTACCTGTAGTAACCTGGTGAGTTACAGTACCTATAATAACCAGGTGAGTTACCTGTAGTAACCTGGTGAGTTACCTGTAGTAACCTGGTGAGTTACCTGTAGTAACCTGGTGAGTTACAGTACCTATAATATCCAGGTGAGTTACCTGTAGTAACCAGGTGAGTTACCTGTAGTAACCAGGTGAGTTACCTGTAGTAACCTCATGATTTAAAACTGTAGAGGAGGACACTCAGAGTTCCTACAGTATTTGCTGATTAACTGTTAGGTGATTTGTCCTACCTACTTTACTAATAATTGGCAGCATTTAGAACCATGCATATCGTGATTTCATTTCTGACACTTTACAACAAAACAGAATAGATGTACAACTATATTTGCTATGTTAGACCTACTCTTGAGACAGCATTTTTGTGACAATCTTTGTTGCAGAAAAAAAAAAATCCTAATGAAAGGATCCATATAAGAAGACACTCAAGTTGCCAACCGAATACGTAACATGTATTCCCTCTTCTTTATTCCCAGGTACCAGGCACCACGCTCATCCTCTTCATGCGTCTCATCCTCTTCATCATCCAGCTCTATAACACCAGGGCCCCAGACCCAGTGCTCTCCTCACCCCCAGAGACCCTCAGCCATATACACTCCATTGGAAGGTTCCATTCCAGGGGGCCCCTGAATCTAGATTCTAGAACATTCCAACGTTCCAATGAATATCATATATGCTTATTTGCTAGGTCGAAAATATACAGGTTAGGACAATGTAACAATTCCATGCAGCAGTGTTAGAAAATAAACCATTTCCTTGGACCAGCGCCTACAGGATTAGCATAAAAAATGTGACCAGTGGCCTGGAAATCAAGTAGTAAAGTGACTGTAGATAATTTGATAAACGTTTGAATTAATAGAATGACAGTAAAACAGTTATGCTATGTGTTTGATGAGTAGCTGAAATGTACTACGATTGTGGTTATTTTCCAAGTTTGATGACAAACTTTCTGTACTGCTAACATTCACTTCCAGTCATTTTCACTCGCATTGTTAGCAATGAGGTACAATAGATTGCTAGTCCCATTGTTTATAATCCTTTCGCATTTATAGAGACATTCATGGGATTTTAGAATCCTCTGGTCCTAACCTGTATATCTGACCTGTCTGCATTATCAACAATTTCATAGTGTATTATTTCACCAAACACAATTGGTCTGTAACCAAAAGTAATTTGCATTTGTGGAAAATATTGCACTGCTGAACTTTGACTAAAGTATATGGCTAAAGTAATGTTTAGCTTTTGATGTACAGAAACATCAGAATAAATGGTACAAACTGTTACATAACTTGTATGAGCCTACATTGTTTAGGGAATAGAGAAAATACCTGTCTTTCAAATTGAATGAACTGCCATTGGTCACAACAAATAGGGAGAAAAGGGAAAAACACCTGCCTTAACGTGTTTCTTGTGTTGTTGAGGATTTACTCGGTAATATTCTATTTTAGTCGGAGCACCCAATCTCCCCAAAATGTTCTAATTTTCTCACAGTAATTACAGTATTAATTTTTATATAACAAAGATCATCTTGAAGATGTAAAACAAATGTGTATTCTATCAAAAGTCCCGTGTTTAGTGACAGCTCAATCTGTACAGTAAAATGACATCTCTCTCGGGGTCACATGACACACTCCTTACAGTAAAATACCAATATGGCAGAAGCGGTGGGACTTGCGCGGTAACTAAAGCAACATAACACAGGAGCACACTGTCAAATTCAACACTAATCAGTACAAGACCGCAGCGATGAGGGAGAGACAGAAGAAAAAGAAGGGGAGGACATGGGCAGAAGCTGCTAAAACGGTATTTACTGTCGTTCTGTTCAACGTTTGTTGTGCTTGTTTTCCCTTCGCTTCCACTAGTACAACTGTGTTTATGAGTTCATGACCCACTGGTGCAGACGAAATGTTGCTTATGCAATGCAAGGCCTTCTTGTCGGCTAGATAAGCACTGGAAGTCCATCAAGATTTGCTTGATAGTCTTGTGGCTTCATTTACAGCAAATAGCTATATCAATGTGTCCATGTAGCTTACAATTGTAGATGGGAAATTGTGAAGAGACATAATTCTTGTTTCGACCGCATACCTACGTATTATTGAGAAAAATAACGTCTGTCTTGCGCTGTAAAGTAAACACCAAAGTGTTGCGCTAGCGTAGAGCTAGCCACTTAGCAAGCTATGTTAGCTCTGAAATTCAATTTGACAGCTTGTCCTGAATTAATAAAATACATTGAAACATGCCCGTTGTCAAGTGTCTAAGGTAGATCTCCAGTTTAGCTCTAATCGCCCTATGTTGGTAGACACAAGCTCTAACGTTCGCTAATGACCAATGAAAGACAGCTAGCATGGTAGCCAGCTTTGCTAAGCTACAGTAGTTGGCTAGCTAGCAACTTAACTATAGCTAGCTAACGTTAGTGCATCGGTAGTGTTTATAAACAATCTATAAAGGTGTTTTAGCTACCTGGTCACTGTATTGGCCATTCAGTAATAGTAAAAGGCTTAGCTATAGCTACATGTATTAGCAAATCATTGCTGTTACATTGTAAGCAAAACACACTGACACACACTATATATACAAAAGTATGTGGAGACCCCTTCAAATTAGTGGATTCGGTTATTTCAACCACACCCGTTGCTGACAGGTGTATAAAATCGAGCACAGCTCCATGCAATCTCCATAGACAAACATTGGCAGTGGAATGTCCTTACTGAAGAGCTTAGTGACTTTCAACGTGGTACCGTCATAGGATGCCACCTTGTCAGCTCGTCAAATTTCTCCCGTGCTAGAGCTGCCCCGGTCAAATGTAAGTGCTGTTATTTTGAAGTGGAAACGTCTAGGAGCAACAACGGCTCAGCCGTGAAGTGGTAGGCCACACAAGCTCACAGAACGGGACCGCCGAGTGCTGAAGCACATTGCGTGTAAAAATCGTCTTTTCTCGGTTGCAACACTCACGAACGAGTTCCAAACTGCCTCTGGAAGCAATGTCAGAACAAGAACTGTTCATTGGGAGCCTAAGATCACCATTCACAATGCCAGGCATCAGCTGGAGTGGTGTAAAGATCGTCGCCATTGGACTCTGAAGCAGTGGAAACGCGTTCTCTGGAGTGATGAATCAGGCTTCACCATCTAGGTTTTGCGGATGCCAGTAGAACGCTACCTGCCCCAATGTATAGTGCCAACTGTAAAGTTTGGTGGATGAGGATTAATGGTCTGGTGCTGTTTTTCATGGTTCGGTCTAGGTCACTTATTTCCAGTGAAGGGAAATCTTATCGCTGCAGCATACAATGACATTCTAGACGATTCTGTGCTTCCAACTTTGTGGCAACCGTTTGGGGAAGGCCCTTTTCAGCTGTGCACAAAGCAAAGTCCATACAGAAATGGTTTGTCCAGATCGGTGGGGAAGAACTTTACTGGCCTGCACAGAGCCCTGCCCTCAACCACATCGAACACCTTTGGGATGAATTGGAACGCCGACTGTGAGCCAGGCCTAATTGCTCAACATCAGTGCTCGACCTCACTAATGCTCTTGTGGCTGATTGGAAGCAAGTCCCCACAGCAATGTTCCAACATCTAGTGGAAAGCCTTCCCAGAAAAGTGGAGGCTGTTATAGCAGTGAAGGGGGGACCAACTCCATATTAATGCCCATGGTTTTGGAATGAGATGTTCAACGAGCAGGTGTCCACATACTCTTGGTCATGTAGTGTAGCTACTTCTACTAGCTAGTTGTCTGGAAACCCAACGTTGAATTGCATTAAATTCGACATTGGGCAGAAATTTATGTTTGAACCATTAAAGTTTCCTTTCATGACCTCTACAAGCCAGAATGTTTAATAAAATGATATTTTAAAGTACTTTACCGGGTGTCCTTGCTGTTGGTCCTTTTAGTGGTAGGAATGTGAGACAAAATCCACAGGAAAGTATGATTACATGAACTTTATGTATTTATACTTTCCTGTGGATTCCTTTTCTCACATTCCAACCCCTCAAAAGAACCAACTGCACCGACAACCGGTAAAGTGCTTTTAAAATATCATTTTATTCAACATTTTGGCTTGTAGATGTCATGAGAGGACACTTTCCTGATTCAAACACTCCTTTCTGCTGACATACATTTCAATGCAATTCAGCGTCTGGTTTCCAGGCTACTATCTAGGTAGCTGACAGGACTACTATTCATATGAAAATCTTTGTGACATGTCATGGCTATAATTTTAGGCTACATCAGCTATGATGGTGCTGGGTGGTGTGATGGTCGTGCTTAGTCTTTCTGATCTTACACAAATACACACACAAAGGAAGTGAATCATGTTTTGATGAGGTCATTTAGCTCTGTCTTTTTCCCAGCAGTACATCTATTCTCTTGATACTGGGCAAAGGCATGCAGTGCATAGCTACATCATTGGGCGGGAGTTGTCGACAGGCTCAGTCCCAGAGGTTGACTTTCTTGTCTAAATCAACCACACCACTAATGACTTAAAAACTCAGGGGTCGTATCCGAAGGAGTGCCTATCTAGGATCAGGTCCTCCCTGTCTGCCTAATCTTATTCCTTGTGATCTAAAAGGCTAAACTGATTCTAAATCAGTACTTGTATTCAGAGTCAGAGCTATGACATGACAGCAGTGAAACTATAGAACAGCTCAGTAGAAGCTTGCTCATTGGACATGCTGTAGCGTTTTTCATTTGACCTCATACGTCAGAGCAATTTCATACTCCTAGGTACAACTATAGAATTGTGGCTTGATGATAATGTGTAGGAACACCGTAAGCAATGTGAATACTAGGACAGGTGGAAGTATGTTGTTGTCTTTAGGCTAGATGTTGTTTACATTCCTCAAGTGGTTTTAAGTATGTATTACACTGCAATCCATTGACAGATTTTGTGCTGTATTTTTTCAGGTATTGGAAAAGTACCCGAACACACCCATGAGCCACAAAGAGATCCTACAGGTGATCCAGAGAGAGAGACTGAAAGAGATCAGGTAAATGAACCGGTTCTCATATGTTTTCTGTGTGTTCTCAAAGGAAAAGGTCCCTTCTTAAACTCCTTCTTTAGCTTCCTTTAGTCCCCATCTCTGTTTGGACTTCAGTTTTGATACACAGTACCGGGGCCCCGTATTCATAAAGTGTCTTGAGTACGAGTGCTGATCTAGGATCAGTTTTGTTATTTTAGATCACAATGAGTAAGATTACATGTACAGGGTGGGACCTGATCCTAGATAAGCATTCCTACTCGGAGACGTTTTATGAATAGAGGATCAGCCAGGCATCATTTCCTCTTGTATGATTGATTGCTCATGTTCTTTCTCTTTTTATTTTCCTTTTCTTGTTGGTAATTATTACATTCACATAATTCTAATTATTTAATTTCTTTTTTTGTTGAATTGTTTTCACTTGTCATCCAGAAGGTAAGACAAAGCTAGTTTTGCCCAACCCCCTCCCTTGACAAACTCACTAAAATGTTGTTTTATTTTTCCTATTGCATGTTATTTGCAACTTGTAACAACCATGTTTCAGCATGGCATTACGAACATGTTATTGAATGTAATTTACAACTTGTAACAACCATGTTTCAGCATGGCATTACGAACATGTTATTGAATGTAATTTACAACTTGTAACAACCATGTTTCAGCATGGCATTACGAACATGTTATTGAATGTAATTTACAACTTGTAACAACCATGTTTCAGCATGGCATTACGAACATGTTATTGAATGTAATTTACAACTTGTAACAACCATGTTTCAGCATGGCATTACGAACATGTTGTTGAATGTTATTTACAACTTGTAACAACCATGTTTCAGCATGGCATTACGAACATGTTATTGAATGTTATTTACAACTTGTAACAACCATGTTTCAGCATGGCATTACGAACATGTTATTGCATGTTAGGTATTGTTATTTCAGCCAACACAGCCTAATAATTTCATCAGTTGCTGTTATACTCAGAATACAGTACATTGGTGCTTGATTCACACTATAAGGCCAAACCGAGCCAGGCCAAGCCGAACTGTCCTGGGTTGGCCAGCTTGGCCTGGCTATGCATCCACCATAGTTGCTGAAACTATGCTGGAAAGGGCAATGTGAAATCAAAAGGTCAGAGCGAGCACAGTACAGTTCAAGTCGGTTCTTTATTGTGAATCAGGCATTACTGTCTCCTCCCTCCAGTGGCCAGTCAGCTGTCTGCTTCATTGAGTGTAACTGGCTGTGTTCCCTGTTACCTAGTGGTACTTCCCCGCTGGCATGTCTTAATGCTATGCTCCACACCAACTCTCGCAGTGAAGAAGGGATCTTTTACAAAGTACCTGGACGAATGGGGGTCTACACACTGAAGGTCAGTTTCTAATTTCTATGAATCAAGTGAGATTGACATAGATTTTTCAGATATCACATTTTTTTTGTTTGTTTTTTTATATTGATACAGAAACGATCAAATTTTAGTCATTAAGCAGACGCTCTTATCCAGAGCGATTTACAGTAGTGAATGGATACATTTCAATTCATACTTTTTTTTTCTTCCCTGTACTGGCCCCCCGTGGGAATCGAACCCACAACCCTGGCGTTGCAAACACCATTGCAAACACCATGCTCTACCAACTGAGCCACAGAGATATGCCTTACATTTTTTACTAATAATCAGTGCTACATTGTAAAACATGATGAGATGTTAAAATAATTTATGATGACACTGCTTTTCTTTGGAAGGACATTTGAAAAGTAGAGGAACATTATGACTCACACAGCAAGCTTTTCAGACAATTAGACATTCACATGAATCATTGATCATTGCTCTGAATGTTAGGAGGCACTCAAAGCAGTCCGAGTTATGGGGGTCTGTACTATCTTATGGGGGTGTGTACTGTGTATACACGTATATATACAGTTGAAGTCGGAAGTTTACATACACCTCACCAAATATATTTAAACTGAGTTTTTCACAATTCCTGACATTTAATCCTAGTAAAAATGCCCTGTCTTAAGTCAGTTAAGATCACCACTTTATTTTAAGAATGTGAAATGTCAGAATAATAGTAGAGAAAATGATTTATTTCATCACATTCCCAGTGGGTCAGAAGTTTACATACACTCAATTAGTATTTGGTAGCATTGCCTTTAAATTGTTTAACTTGGGTCAAACATTTTGGGTAGCCTTCCACAAGCTTCCCACAATAAGTTGGGTGAATTTTGGCCCATTCCTCCTGACAGAGCTGATGTAACTGAGTCAGGTTTGTAGGCCTCCTTGCACGCACACGCTTTTTCAGTTCTGCCCACATATTTTCTATAGGATTGAGGTCAGGGCTTTGTGATGGCCACTCCAATACCTTGACTTTGTTGTCCTTAAGCCATTTTGCCACAACTTTGGAAGTATGCTTGGGGTTATTGTCCATTTGGAAGAGCCATTTGCGACCAAGCTTTACTTCCTGACTGATGTCTTAAGATGTTGCTTCAATATATCCACATAAATTTCCTACCTCATGATGCCATCTATTTCGTGAAGTGCACCAGTCCCACCTGCAGCAAAGCACCCACACAACATGATGCTGCCACCCTCGTGCTTCACCGTTGGGATGGTGTTCTTCAGCATGCAAGCCTCCCCCTTTTTCCTCCAAACATAACGATGGTCATTATGGCCAAACAGTTCTATTTTTTTTTCATCAGACCAAAGGAAAAGTACTATCTTTGTCCCCATGTGCAGTTGCAAACCGTAGTCTGGCTTTTTTATGGCGGTTTTAGAGCAGTGGCTTCTTCCTTGCTGAGCAGCTTTTCAGGTTATGTCGATATAGGACTCTTTTTACTGTGGATATTGATACTTTTGTACCTGTTTCCTCCAGCATCTTCACAAGGTCCTTTGCTGTTGTTCTGGGATTGATTTGCACTTTTCACACCAAAGTACGTTCATCTCTAAGAGACAGACTGCGTCTCCTTCCTGAGCGGTATGACGGCTGCGTGGTCCCATGGTGTTTATACTTGCGTACTATTGTTTGTACAGATGAACGTGGTACCTTCAGGCGTTTGGAAATTGCTCCCAAGGATGAACCAGACTTGTGGAGGTCTACAATTTTTTTTCTGAGATCTTGGCTGATGTCTTTTGATTTTCCCATGATGTCAAGCAAAGAGGCACTGAGTTTGAAGGGAGGCCTTGAAATACATTGTCAAAAGATGTATTGGAGGCGAAGTCAGGTGCAGGAGAGCAGAGTATAATGAACAGGCACACTTTCATTATAGTTCCAAAAAATGAGAGCACTACATAAATCAAACGCGCTCAAAAAACGGGACATAAAAGTAATGCGCGTAAACTAACTAGAGGTCGACTGATTAATCGGAATGGCCGATTAATTCGGGCCGATTTCAAGTTTTCATAACAATCGGTAATTGGTATTTTTGGCCACCGATTTGCCGTTTTTTTATTTTCATTTTTCATTTTTTTTACATCTTTATTTAACTAGGCAAGTCAGATTAAGAACACATTCTTATTTTCAATGACGTCCTAGGAACGGGGGTTAACTGCCTTGTTCAGGGGCGATTCGTTTTTGTAACCTTCTGGTTACTAGTCCAACGCTCTAACCACCTGCCTTACACTGCATGGCAGGCTGACTACCTGTTACGCGAGGGCAGCAAGAAGCCAAGGTAAGTTGCTAGCTAGCATTAAACTTATCTTATAAAAAACTATCAATCTTAACATAATCACTAGTTAACTACACATAGTTGATGATATTACTAGTTTATCTAACGTGTCCTGCGTTGCATATAACCGATGCGGTGGCTGTTAATTTCTCATCGAATCACATCCTACTTCGACAAACGGGTGATTTAACAAGCGCATTTGTGAAAAAAGCACTGTCGTTGCACCAATATACCTAACCATAAACATAAATGCCTTTCTTTAAAATCAATACACAAGTATATATTTTTAAACCTGCATATTTAGTTAATATTGCCTGCTAACATGAAATTGTGTCACTGCTCTTCCGTTCATTGCCTGGCTCGTTGCGAACTAATTTGCCAGAAGTTTACATACCATTGAAGGTTGTGCAATGTAACAAGAATATTTAGACTTAGGGATGCCACCCGTTAGATAAAATACGGAATGGTTCCGTATTTCACTGAAAGAAAAAAACGTTTTGTTTTCGAGATGATAGTTTCCAGATTCGACCATATTAATGACCAAAGGCTCGTATTTCTGTGTGTTATTATGTTATAATTAAGTCTATGATTTGATAGAGCAGTCTGACTGAGCGGTGGTAGGCAGCAGCAGGCTCGTAAGCATTCATTCAAACAGCACTTTCGTGCGTTTCGCCAGCAGCTCTTTGCAATGCATTGCGCTGTTTATGACTTCAAACCTGTCAACTCCCAAGATTAGGCTGGTGTAACCGATGTGAAATGGCTAGCTAGTTAGCGGGTGCGCGCTAATAGCGTTTCAAACGTCATTCGCTCTGAGACTTGGGAGTGGTTGTTCCCCTTGCTCTACATGGGTAACGCTGCTTCGAGGGTGGCTGTTGTCGATCTGTTCCTGGTTTGAGCCCAGGTAGGAGCGAGGAGAGGGACGGAAGCTATACTGTTACACTGGCAATACTAAGGTGCCTATAAGAACATCCAGTAGTCAAAGGTATATGAAATACAAATCATATAGAGAGAAATAGTCCTATAATTCCTGTAATAACTACAACCTAAAACATCTTACCTGCGAATATTGAAGACTCATGTTAAAAGGAACCACCAGCTTTCATATGTTCCCATGTTCTGAGCAAGGCACTTAAACATTAGCTTTCTTACATGGCACATATTGCACTTTTACTTTCTTCTCCAACACTTTGTTTTGGCATTATTTAAACCAAATTGAACATGTTTCATTATTTATTTGAGGCTAAATTGATTTTATTGATGTATTATGTTAAGTTGAAATAAGTGTTCATTCAGTATTGTTGTAATTGTCATTATTACAAATAAATAAAAGAAAATCGGCCGATTAATCGGTATCAGCTTTTTTTGGGCCCTCCAAAAAACGGTATCGGCGTTGAAAAATCATAATCGGTCGACCTCTAAAACTAACACCACATAACATGAAACAATTACACACAAAACATGATGGGAAACAGAGGGTTAAATACAAGAAGCTTAATTGGGGAAATGAAAACCAGGTGTGTATGGAAACAAGACAAGACAAATGGATATATGAAAAATGGAGCGGCGATGGCTAGAAAGCCGCTGATGTCGATCGCCGCCTGAACAAGGAGAGGAGCCGACTTCGGCGGAAGTCGTGACATACATCCACAGATACACCTCCAATTGACTCAAATGATGTCAATTAGCCTATCAGAAGCTTTTTAATCCATGACATAATTTTCTGAAATTTTCCAAGCTGTTTAAAGGCACAGTCAACTTAGTGTATGTAAACTTCTGACCCACTTGTCACGAGTGCTAGGAGTGGTGGTAGGAGTCAGGCGCAGAGAGAGCAGAGGTAGGTAACAAAATGAGATTTATTTTCTCCAGTAACACGGTCCATGCCAACACAACAGGCGTGTGAAACAAAACGACCAACCCAATAACCAACGGGCACACAGTCCGGAAAGAAAATAAATCCAATAGGATCGCCAGCACATCCAAATAGCAAACTGACGATAAAATAATCCCGCACAAACCTGGGCGGGCTAAACAGGCTTAAATAACCAAAAATCAAGACACACAAAAGAACAGGTGCAACCAATAAGACATACCAACAGAAAAAGAAAAAGGGATCAGCGGCGGCTAGTAGGTCGGCGACGACGACCGCCGAGCACCGCCCGAGCAGGCAGGGGAGCCGCCTTCGGTGGGATTCGTGACACCACTGGAATTGTGATACAGTAAATTATAAGTGAAATAATCTGTCTGTAAACAATTGTTGGAAAAATTACTTGTGGCAAAATGGCAGATGTCCTAACCGACTTGCCAAAACTATAGTTTGTTAACAAGAAATTTGTGGAGTGGTTGAAAAACGATTTTTAATGACTCCAACCTAAGTGTATGTAAACTTCCGACTTCAACTGTATATGTGTATGTTGTGTGTCTGTGAACAGAAGGACATTGGGGACGTGGTGAAGGAACTGTCTGAGGAGGGGTCAGAGGTGAAGGAGCTGTCTGGGGAGGGGTCAGAGGAGCTGTCTGAGGAGGGGTCAGAGGAGCTGTCTGAGGAGGGGTCGGAGGAGCTGTCTGAGAAGGGGTCGGAGGTGAAGGAGCTGTCTGAGGAGGGGTCGGAGGAGGATGGTAGTGATAATCTGTCTGATTCCCAGAGAAGCACAGAGAACAACAACTGCAACACTAACAACCAGGAGGGCAGGAGGGGGCGGTGGAGGAGGAGAGGTACGCTACTACTTCACAATATATTTACAACATCACTCTCCTTTTAATGAGGCTATGGGGAGGAGGAGAGGTAGGATATACAGGTAACTGACAAAATAAAGGAAACACCAACATACAGTTGGGCCACCAGGAGCCAGAACAGCTTCAATGCACCTTGGCATAGATTATACTGTACAAGTTCCTGGAACTCCATTGGAGGGATGCGACAATATTCTTCCATGAGAAATTCCATAATTAGGTGTTTTGTTGATGGTGGTGGAAAACGCTGTCTCAGGCACAGCTCCAGAATCTGGTGACTGAGATCGTTTTCATGCTCATCAAGACTATTCTGTGACCACTCGTGTCCTGTGGATGGGGGCATGGTCATCCTATGTTGGCATAGCCTGCCCCAGAGAGGAAGAGGCGAAGCGAGAGGTTTTACTCCACCAAAAATCTGTCCACGAAAAGAAGAACACGAAATGAGGAGTCTTTGTATTGAGGTCAATGATAGAGAGTCGAATTTGGTATTTAAAAAAAATGCTAATTTGCTACGTGATGCTTATTTGGTCAAATAGAAGTTTTGAAATGGTTAGGTTGTTACGAATGCACTGATATAAGTGGATAAACGTGGCATTTCAGCAACTTAACAAAAAAAACTGCTTTATATCGGAGTTGTGCCTGTTGTCATAGAGATAGATAGAGGACTCTTCATGGATATAACCCGTTTTAGCATGGGCATTGCCAATGAGGGCTTCCACCATTTTAAAGTAGTCAACTAGGGTGGGGATTCCTATGAGTTGGGAGCAATCAGCCAATGAAGAAGAATAATTGACAGCATGGTGCTGCCCATGCTGTCACCTTTATTTAACCAGGTGGGCCAGTTGAGAACAAGTTCTCATTTACATCTGCGACCTGGCCAAGATAAAGCAAAGCAGTGCGACAAAAAACAACACAGAGTTACACATAGGATAAACAAAAGTACAGCCAATAACACAATAGAAAAATCTATATACAGTGTGTGCAAATGGAGTAATGAGGTAAGGCAATAAATAGGCCGTAGTAGCAAAGTAATTACAATTTAGCAAATTAACACTGAAGTGATAAATGTGCAGATGATGATGTGCCAGTAGAAATACTGGTGTGCAAAAGAGCAAAACAAGTAAATTAAAACAATATGGGGATGAGGTAGGTAGTTGGGTGGGCTATTTACAGATGGGCTGTGTACAGCTGCAGCGATCGATAAGCTTCTCAGATAGCTGATGCTTAAAGTTAGCGAGGGAGATATAAGTCTCCAACTTCAGTGATTTTTGCAATTCGTTCCAGTCATTAGCAGCAGAGAACTGTAAGGAAAGGCGGCCAAAGTGGGTGTTGGCTTTGGGGACGACCAGCGAGATATACCTGCTGGAGCGAGTGCTGTGGGTGGGTGTTGTTATGGTGACCAGTGAGCTGAGATAAGGCGGAGCTTTACCTAGCAAAGAGTTATAGATGACCTAGAGCCAGTGGGTCTGGTGACGAGAGCATACAGGTTGCAGTGGTGGGTGGTATATGGGGCTTTGGTGACAAAACAGATGGCACTGTTATAGACTGCATCCAGTTTACAGTTTTTCCTAGCCACGGTGCATTGGGCAGCTGGGAGGAGGTGCTCTTATTCTCCATGGACTTTACAGTGTCCCAGAACTTTTTGGAGTTAGAGCTACAGGATGCAAATTTCTGTTTGAAAAAGATAGCCTTTGCTTTCCTAACTGACTGTGTGTATTGGTTCCTGACTTCCCTGAAAAGTTGCATATCGCAGGGACTATTTGATGCTAGTGCAGTACGCCACAGGATGTTTTTGTGCTGGTCAAGGGCAGTCAGGTCTGGAGTGAACTAAGGGCTATATCTGTTCTTAGTTCTACATTTTTTGAAAGGGGCATGCTTATTTAAGATGGTGAGGAAATTACTTTTAAAAAACAACCAGTCATCCTCAACTGTTATAGCTATAATGGCACAGATACAAAGATGATTCCTCTGTCTATCTCTATGGCCTGTTGTGTATACACGTATCTGCTCTCTCATTGGCTAGAATGGTCCCACCTGATCTCGCCTCTTCCCGCCTGCCTTTCATCTTTGAGGACATGTATTTACATTATTAGAGCGGTCACGCGAATATCTTGTCAATATAATAGACAATCTTGGCCTGCTCAGCATTTTTATAAATGACCCTAAGCATGATGGGATGTTAATAGCTTAATTAACTCAGGAACCACACCTGTGTGGAAAGCATGTGCTTTCAATATACTTTGTATATGTTGTTTACTCAAGTGTTTCCATTATTTTGGCAGTTGCCTGTATTTCAGCTTCACCTGTTTCCATGATGGTTAGGCTATATAATTGCACTACTTGAAATTGACTGAAATGGGTGCTTATGCACATTTGGGTGCAGACCGTTACTCTTTCTAACTTGGTGCCGGGCCCACCCAAACATGAAGTTATTGTGGTGTTTCTATTTTCACTACTGAGTTTGCAGCTTTACATCTTGTGATAAATAATGTACATACATCAGACTGTTTCCCATCTTAGTAACACTTTAGAAGGAGTTTAAGTTTTGGCCATTTCTGTCATTATTTCTTTCCTGTTATAACAGGAAATAGTTGTTTTTTTTAATTACGTTTGAGCCACACTTCCTCATGTACACATATGAATGAGTTAAGGAACCGTTGAAACAAAGTAATAGCTTATCTTCTGAACACAAGGACATCTTGTTTTCTGTTTCTGTTTTCTATTGTTAATGTTTTTAATACCATTGCAAAAAAATCCATCATAGCAAATGCTATCAATAGAACCACAGAAACACAAGTCAAAGGGTTACAGCTACGGTGAGTGAGAAATTAACATGCAAGCCTTGTAAAAAAAAACAGGAAATAGCTGTTGTTTTAAGTGATCTTGCTACTAGCAGGTGGGGTTTTTGGTGGTTGAAAAGACAATTCTTCATTTAAAAAGGAAAATCTGTTGTGTATGTAGATGCAACAGATTTGATAGTGTATGATCTCAAAAAAACATCTGCTTTGGTGTATCCATCTTAAAGATGAACTGAAACACTAAAATAACATCAATTTCATGTTGATGTTATCAGCTTTTTGGATGTGAACATTGGGGGTTAATGTTTCTAAGCCTAATAATGTGTTATTGACTGTCTATCTAAGTTGTGCTATGTTGTGTTTCCTTCCCAGGGCCCTCCAAGCTGCCGCCTGATCCGTTGTCTCCTCAGCCACGCTGTTCATCTCCCTCTGTCCCCAGCAGCAAGCTCATCTCTCCCTCACAGAAACACTGCAAGAAGGCCCTCAAACAGGTACAGTAGGCTACTGTGCTGATGCTCCATCGTCTTCGGTCTCAATTTCACTGGTTAATAGAGATGTAAAAGAGATGTTTTCTCAACAAGACTAACCTAATAAAGGTTAAATAAGGTACTGCTGCTGACCTGTTGCCTCCTGAGTGCCTATCAGTGTCTCAGTGATGCTCCCTGTGCCAATATAGCTCTAATTTCTGAAATGTGGCTAAAGACACCAGTTTTATAGAATAAAATACCAGTTTTATAGAATAAAATACCAGTTTTGTAGAATAAATGCAGACATGACGTTCACGGTGCTTGTTAAATTTAACTGCTTCTTTGTTACAAAAACATTGTGTAAGTTATTTTAAAAACACAATGGGGTGTGGGTGAGAGGGGAAAATAAACGCCTTTTGCTGAGTTGTATTAATTTTCTCACAAACCTTCCCATTGGTCTTCCTTAGCTTGCATCTGAAATGGCAACCTATTCCCTATATAGTGCACAACTTTTTACCAGAGCCCTGCTGGCCCTGGTCAAAAGTAGCGCACTATATTGGGTGCCATTTTGGTCGCACCATTAGCCTTTTGTGCTTTGCATAATTAGATTTCAGTTGATTGCAGATCGTAATGAGTTCCATCTGCAATGCTGTGGAATTTTCAGCTGTGTGCGTAAGAACAGTTTTACAGGTTTATTAGGCAAAAAGAAACCCTAGTCAGATGAAGATTTGGCTCCAAGGTGAGGCACACAGAGTAGACATTGGGTTTATTTTCCATCTGTAACTGTTATGTACTGGGGCGGCAGGTAGCCTAGTGGTTAGAGCGTTGGTTGCTAGATCAAATCCCCGAGCTGACAAGGTAAAAATCTGTCGTTCTGCCCCTGAACAAGGCTGTTAACCCACTGTTCCTAGGCCATCATTGAAAATAGGAATATGTTCTTAACTTACTTGCCTAGTTAAATAAAGGTTAAATTAAGAAAAAATAAGAAAAAAAATACTGTAAAAATAGAAAGAATGAAGAATAGTGAATGATTTGGTCTCGTGTAAATGTAGGCTAATGCAACTTATTTCATTGTGGAATTTTTTTAAATAATTTACCTGTTAGACAGTACGACTAATTTACGATAGTGAAAGTGGTGATGATTCTAAACTCAGCAACAAAAGAAACGTCCCTTTTTCAGGACCCTGTCTTTCAAAGATAATTCGTAAAAATCCAAATAACTTCAAGACCTTCATTGTAAAGGGTTTAAACACTGTTTCCCATGCTTGTTCAATGAACCATAAACAATGAATGAACATGCACCTGTGGAACGGTCGTTAAGACACTAACAGCTTACAGACGGTAGGCAATTAAGGTCACAGTTATGAAAACAGACGGTAGGCAATTAAGGTCACAATTATGAAAACTTAGGACACTAAAGAGGCCTTTCTACTGACTCTGAAAACACCAAAAGAAAGATGCCCAGGGTCCCTGCTCATCTGCGTGAACGAGCCTTAGGCATGCTGCAAGGAGGCATGAGGACTGCAGATGTGGCCAGGGCAATAAATTGCAATGTCCGTACTGTGAGACGCCTAAGACAGCGCTACAGGGAGACAGGACGGACAGCTGATCGTCCTCGCAGTGGCAGACCACGTGTAACAACACCTGCACAGGATCGGTACATCCGAACATCACACCTGCGGGACAGGTACAGGATGGCAACAACAACTGCCTGAGTTACACCAGGAACGCACAATCCCTTAATCAGTGCTCAGACTGTCTGCAATAGACTGACAGAGGCTGGACTGAGGGTTTGTAGGCCTGTTGTAAGGCAGGTCCTCACCAGACATCACTGGCAACAACGTCGCCTATGGGCACAAACCCACCACAAACTGAACCAGACAGGACTGGAAAAAAGTGCTCTTCACTGACGAGTCGCGGCTTTGTCTCACCAGGGTTGATGGTCGGATTCGTGTTTATCGTTGAAGGAATGAGCGTTACACCGAGGCCTGTACTCTGGAGCGGGATCGATTTGGAGGTGGAGGGTCCGTCATGGTCTGGGCCGGTGTGTCACAGCATCATCGTACTGAGCTTGTTGTCATTGCAGGCAATCTCAATGTTGTGCGTTACAGGGAAGACATCCTCCTCCCTCATGTTGTACCCTTCCTGCAGGCTCATCCTGATATGACCCTCCAGCATGACAATGCCACCAGCCATACTGCTCATTGTTAAGTTTGCTGAAAATAAACGCAGTTGACAGTGAGAGGACGTTTATTTTTTTGCTGAGTTTAGAATACATCACATGATATACATTACACATTTGGTTCAAAATGTCAGTTATAAACTGGGTGGTTCGAGTCCTGAATGCTTATTGGCTGAAAACCGTGGTATATCAGACCGTATACCACGGGTATGACAAAACATTTATTTTTACTGCTCTAATTATGTTAGTAACCAGTTTATAATAGTAATAAGGCACCTCGGGGGTTTGTGGTATATGGCCAATATACCACAGCTAAGGACTGTACCCGCGTTGTGTCTTGCCTAAGAACAGTCCTTACCTGTGGTATATTGGCCATATACCACACCCCCTTGGGCCTTAATGCTTAATTATGCCACGTAGAGTCTAAGACAGGAGCTGACATTCATCTATGATTTTCCTTCTTCCTCTTCTCTGTCCCCCAGGCCCTGAAGCAGCAGCAGCAGAGGAACCAGCGGAGACAAGGGGGCATGCCCACAACCTCCAGCCCTAGACTACTGCTTAAGACTGACACCATTGCCACTAAGACCGGTAGGTGGCAGACTTCCACATATCCAGTACACTACGTTGTTGATATACATCCTTAGTAGAAGCCTACAGGAAACACAAACAATCGCTGTCGATGATGATCAGTGGTCATCTCAAGTCCAGTCTCTACCCTTATATAAAGCAGTGTGGTTATGGCTTTCTTATCCAAGTTCTAAAAAAGGGGGGGAACATTTAAAATGCAGTGTATCCACTTGTGTGGCTAAATTGTGTTTAAATCAAATCATGTTCCTCTCTCTCTCTCTCTCTCTCTCTCTGTCTGACCAACAGACTCCTGTCCTGCTGCTGGTACCAGGAAGATGTCCCAGAGGTCCAGTCGACTCAGTGCACGTCAGTAGTAGACTCATCCAGCTCATCTTTGTTATTTACATATAGCAGGCGTATACATGCCAGTCTGTTGGACTGGTCCCAGATCTGTTTGTGCTGTCTTGCCAACTCCTATGGTTATTGACACGTCAAACATAGCAACAACCATAGGATTTGTCTACAGCACAAACAGATCTGGGACCAGGCTCAATATAGTACCAAGTCTCTGTATCCTCTCTTTTGTATGATTTTACTCTTCTATTGTGTTGTTGTCTCCAGGGCAACTGAAGCATACCAAGTGTGCAGAGATAGACGTTGAGACACCAGACTCTATCCTGGTTAACACCAACCTGCGTGCCCTGATCAACAAACACACCTTCTCTGTCCTGCCCACAGAGTGCCAAGAGAGGCTACTGACGCTACTGCCTGAGGTCGACCAACAGGTGGGGCCATACTAGATATCATACTAGATATCATACTAGATATCATCTGTCTCTAGCGACAGAGAGGTTTAAAACCAAGAGACTCAACATGCGATTAATTCCTATAATCGTCCACCTGTATAATTCCTGTATTCATTATTCGGATTCCGTTGCAAAACGTTTGGTCTGTTGCGAAACGTTTTGCAACGGAAACCGTTTACTCCAAATTGAAAATGTTTTGCAAAGAAAACTAACGTTTATGGTAGACAATTTCAGGTAGGTTCCTCCTCGTTTCGTTCCATTTGGTCTGTTTGGTTCCTGGGGTAAACGGTAAATGATTTCCGTTGCAAAGCGTTTTGCAGCAGGATCCGACTAATGAATACACCCCAGGTATTTGCAGGACATAATCGCATAGTGAGTCTCTCTTTATGTACTGATGATGATGACGATAGTGATGATGATGGTGATGATGATGATAGTGAAAAAACGATAGTGATGAGGGTGATAGTGATGATGATTATGATAGTGATGATGATGCTAGTGATGATGATGATGATTATAGTGATGATGGTGGTGCTGATGATGGTGATAATGATAGTGATGATGATGATTATAGTGTGATGATGATGATTAGTGATAATGATTAGTGATGATGATTCGTGATAATGATGATGATGATGATAGTGATGATGATTAGTGATAATGATGATAGTGATGATAATTAGTGATAATGATGATAGTGATGATGATTAGTGATAATGATGATGATGATTAGTGATAATGATGATGATAGTGATGATGATTAATGATGATGATAAGTGATAATGATGATGATGATGATTAGTGATAATGATGATGATGATAGTGATGATTAGTGATAATGATGATGATGATGATAATAGTGATGATGATGGTGATGATGATAGTCATAATGATGATTATGATAGTGATGATGATGCTGCAGTTTGTCATGATGATGATGTACATAATGCGTTTCTGTCTGTATCTCTAGGCCTGTATGGATGGTCTGTTGAAGGTAACCAGTTCTGCCTTGAACAATGAGTTTTTCACATCAGCAGCTCAGTCCTGGAAGGAACGACTGGCGGAAGGTCAGTGCTTCTAACCTGGTCCGAGATCTGTTTGTGCTGTCTTGCTTGGTGGTCTTTGGCTTGATAATGACCATTGGCAAGACCGCACAAACAGATCTTGGACCAGGCGATTGTGTATGTCTCAAAATAGAACATGGATAAAATGTGTTAACACTCGACTTTTAAAGTTTTCATTAAAATTGCAATTTTGTATTTCCAGTAACAGTTTTTTTTAAATCTCTCGTAAACCTTTTTATATTTTCCAAACCACCCAGGTGAGTTCACTCCTGAGTTGCAGCTGAGAATGCGTCAGGAGATTGAGAAGGGGAAGAAGGTGGAGCATTGGAAGGAGAGCTTCTTTGAGAACTACTATGGTGAAAAGTAAGTCATTTATTTCAGGGCTGGAATCTTTAAAATATAAGGCAATTATTGTTATATCAATGTTTAATTTCTCCGAGACCAAACTTGCTGCTTGTAATTGATATACTTTAAACATTCTTGATTTATCCTTTCTTTATGCAGTTGACTGATCTCTCGCTCTCTCTCTCTCATTCTCTGTCTCCCTCCCTCCGTCTCTTCCTATCCAGCTCTGGACTCAGCTTAGAGGAATCCAAAGAGCTGCTCGAGTCTGGTCTCAGTTTGGAGCTCTCAGCCACCAAAGCCCAGTCGTCTCCTCCAACACAGCCACGTCCTGCTGGCCAAGCACTGCAAGACGCCAAGATCCCTGCGAACAGCTGCCAGACTCGCTCTTCAGAGAGGAGGCTCCGATCATCATCACTGCCCATAAACCCGACATGTAAACCCATAGAGCCTACCAAGTCAAGGCCAGAGCCTGTTCAAGACGAACCAGTAGCAGTCCCACCCGTTGTACTACCGGTGCTGCCAGCAAAGATCGTTCAGAAGACACTGGAGGTTGAGTACCCCAGACACAGGACTCGTAGCAGAGGTTTATCCCTACCTATAGTGGCAGTGGAGGCAGCTGTTGTGCGGAGACATGATGTGGTGGATTCAACCTCAACGGTTACTCCACTTGGAGAGAAGCAGGAGGAAGATGAGGAGCAGGATTTGAAAGAAGCCCAGCCAGACACCCCCCAGTACCCTGAGATCCCCCCGTCTCCTGAGATCCCCCCGTCTCCTGAGATCCCCCCGTCCCCTGAGATCCCCCCGTCTCCTGAGATCCCCCCGTCCCCTGAGATCCCCCCGCCCCCTGAGATCCCCCCGCCCCCTGAGATCCCCCCGTCCCCTGAGATCCCCCCGTCCCCTGAGATCCCCCAGTACCCTGAAATCCCCCTCTCCCCTGAGATCCCCCTCTCCCCTGAGATCCCCCCGTCCCCTGAGATCCCCCAGTACCCTGAGATCCCCCAGTACCCTGAGATCCCACCATCCCCTGCCCAGGAGAGTCATCCAGAGGTCTGCCCCCAGATGAAGCTCAGTTCATCACTGCCAATCGACCTTCCAGAGCCTCTGGGCGTGGACAAGCATAGTTGGGAGAGGAGGGAAGATGTTGACGCTACACCAGAGAGAGGAGCCTCAGCCCCTGTGTCAGTCACCTCTGTATCCGCCCCTGTATCCTCCCCTGTATCCTCCCCGGTATCCTCCCCGGTATCCTCCCCGGTATCCTCCCCTGTATCCTCCCCTGTATCCGCCCCTGTATCCTCCCCTGTATCCGCTCCTGTATCCTCCCCTGTATCCGCCCCTGTATCCGCCCCTGTATCCGCCCCTGTATCCTCCCCTGTATCTGCCCCTGTATCCGCCCCTGTATCCGCCCCTGTATCCTCCCCTGTATCCGCCCCTGTATCCGCTCCTGTATCCTCCCCTGTATCCTCCCCTGTACCCACCACCCCATCCCCGGAGCCGTTGAAAAGGAAGTCCTCGTCCAGTGAACAGGAAGTAGAGCTGACTCCAGAGAAGAGGGCCCGCATCACTCCACCAGCAGTATCTGTGGTAACCTCTCCAGCAGCCACATTAACAACAGCACAGAGAGTGCCTCCGCTTCAGGTAACTATTTAATATTGTATATTGGAATGTATTTGTGGTGAATAAAAGCGTCGGCTACATTTAGACCAAATGTGTCTACTAACACCAGGAAGGCCTACACATATTTTTTTAAATGTCTTGTTCACTTTGTTTTTCAGATTACTGTGTCGCGAATCCCATCAGTCCCAGTCCTTGCATCTCCAACCCAGGTGTCCCCCAGGACCCCTCTCCCTGTCTCCCTCAGTCCCAGTCCTGGTCCTAGCCCCGGACGCATTGGTGCTCGCACTCTGGCTGACATCAAGGCTAAAGCCCAGCTAGCCCGGACCCAACGTGCAGCAGCAGCTGCAGCGAGCTCCTTCACTAAAGGTGCAGTACCAGGCCCAGGACCAGGAGGAGGCAGTGGAGAGCAAGGAAACCATAGAGCTTTAGCTCAGACCCTCTACTCTAGACCCTCCTCCTTCACCCAAAGCTCCACCCAATCTCAGTCAACCACCAAGCTGCCAGCAAGCAGCACCATTGGTCAATCTACCTGTCAATCACCCAATGCAGTCACCACACTAGCCCACTCCCATTATGTCCAATCAGGCTCCTCTGTGCCCTTTGACCTTAGCCTGTCTCAAAGAGGCTCCAACACCAGCAGAGCGTCTCTCACTGATGACCGACAGAGAGGCTACTCTGCTGGTAACATGAGCCCAGGTTTTCTGATGGGGCCTCAACATGGGAACACTCAACATACATCACACCCATCAGGTCCCCAGTCAACCTTTAGCCTCACTTCATCTGTGTGTGGTGTGAAGAGCCAGTATGTACCTGGAGGCTCCATGGCAGCCAGGGCTAGCCACTTCATCCCAGCCAACAACCCCCTGGTCACATCTCTCCTCCAGGGGAAAGAGGTCCCTCTGGAACAGATCCTCCCCAAGCCGCTGGCCAAGGCAGAGGTCCAGGTGGCCCAAGCCAAACCCTCCCATGATGACAAATGGAAGATAAAGTCCCACAGCACAGCCGGGACAGCCAGTGGTGGAAGCCAGAGTCAGTACCTACACTCTGGTGGTGTGGAGGACAACAGTAGATCCAAACTGCAAGGATCCATAGGCCGCTCCCCCTCCGCCATACCTGGAACAAGAGCAGGTAAGTTGGCAGAGCTCCAGCACCATCAAAGGGAAACACCTAACAAAGACACCCAGGAGCAGATCCTCAGGGCTCTGATGCAGAGGGCCACCCAGCAGCACCAGAACCAGCCGTATGGGGTCTCAGGCGAGGCTCAGCGTGCCCAGTTTGGAGCCTGCAATCTAGGGCACCAGGAGGAGTGTGGGGATCGTCCCCGGTTCTCCGCGGGGTTCCCTGGAAGGAAGAGGATGTCCAGGCCTGCCATGTCAGGGCACTACCTCCTCAATGTTTCCACGTATGGACGAGGCTCAGAGAGCAGTAAACGCTCCCACCCATTGGCTACCGCCAACACCTCACTGACCCCTCTGGCCAATCTGAAGAGAGAACACACAGAGGGAGAGGAGCTGGCTAACGAAGGGGAGGAGTCAGTGGAGAATAAACCTAATTCTCATTGTAACTCAGCGGGAGGAGTCAAGATGGAACAGCAGGGCTTCTCAATCACAAAAATGGGTGAAGCTCTGGGCTTTCAGCGCTGTTCCAGGATAAAGTCTGAGTCTCCATCAGTGGAGGGCTGTCTACCGGAATGGAAGGACAACAGTTTAGCCAGTACAGAGAGAGACAGTGGCACTTCTGCAAGAGCCAAAGAAACCAACCTTTTCACCCAATCACAGCACAGGAGGCACCTGGAACTTTGCAATAGTAAACAGGGTGGTCATTCTGAGCCATATCGGGTATCTGTATCTCCCCACGTGGGGACCATGGACCCCAGTCACCCCAGTACTCACCAGCATCCGTCTGCCTTTCAAACCCAGAGACCTCCAATCAATAATCAGGAATCCATGGTGGGGTCCTGCTACAGTGGCACCATCAGCATGTCTGTACCTCACACTCTGAACCACAGTGCTGCTGTTTCAGGTACCGCTTCCAGCACCTCCCTCTCTGTGTCAGGTAGTGGTGGGGACAGCGGCAGTGGCACCGGCAGTGTCATGTCTTTCTCAGTGACCGTCACTACCATACCTGCCGGTCACACTTTGGACCACATAAACCAGGGGGAGGGGTCTCCAGAGCAGGGGTGTATGGAGGGATCTGGTATAGAGGACGTTCAGTCTAAATGCTACTGCCGACTCAAAGCTATGATCATGTGTAAAGGGTGTGGGGCCTTCTGCCATGACGATTGCATTGGCCCTTCGAAACTCTGTGTCTCGTGTCTAGTGGTACGATAAAACGAATGTTAGAAATGTAGAAATGATTTGTTTCAAATCTTTATTGTTGCACCAAGGAACAAGTCAGCATCAAGTAATCGACCATTGTCAAGAAGTAGTTACCAGCAGGGTTGGGGTCAATTCGATTTCAATTCAGGAAGTAAACTGATTTGAATTCCGATTCTAATTTTCTCACAGAAAAAAAAGTGGAATTGCAAAGTCAGTTTATTTCCTGAATTGATTAAATTGAAGTGGAATTGACCCGAACCATGGTTACCAGGGTAAATGCACAGTGGCCATACTAAACCTAACCCATGGTTTTCAGTGGGGAGGCAAAGCATTTACGCTAGACGATCATAGTCTTGTTTAATCTGTTCCATCTGAGAAATACTGGTTTGTTTCGGGCAATTCACAGTAGTAGTTTTGTTTTGAACAGTTCAAATCAAATCTGCACCTTTCAGACATGTTGAATCTTGCCAATACTTTGCACTTGGACATGTTATTGTTCTATATTTTTGTAAAGATAGTTTAGATTTTTTTAAAGAAAGAAAAAAATGAATGTTGCTATTTTTGTAGAACGTAATAACACTGTTGTTATGTTAAAGACTGCCACTCCTTGTTGTGGAGTTTAAGTTATGATGTTTTAAAAGGTGAAGAAGGGAGTTCAGTGGGGTTTTCGTGTAGGTGGGGGAGTACAAATATACTGATTTATATCGATTTTAAAGGTTGCAATCAATCATTTATATATTGACAGTACTAGAAACAGTCTTACAGATATATAACCAGAGAATAGATATTTGAAATTATTATTTTGATTATAAAAAATATGTCACAATGATTGCACTTAGCTTTTCTAAATACTAACACTTACTGGGCAAAGGACTTGAATGACAGCTCTACTGTGTGTATACTGTACACTATACATGTAGTGTACACTGTACATGTAGTGTACACTATACAAGTAGTGTACAGCCTTCGTACTCTAACATGGTGTTGAAAAGTTAAAGCAGTTCACAGATAAATGGATAAATAGTGCCCGTCGAGGAGCAAGCTGAGTAGCCTGGTTCCAGATCTGTTTGTATTGTTTAATGACAGTAGCCATAGGAGTTGTCAATACAGTACTAACAGATCTGTGGCAAGGCTACTAAGATCTTTCCCATTTCAGTCTAAGGTCATTGGTGAAGTTTTACCGACACCGTGAACCTTCATTGCCTCCTAAAACCTTGACTTAAAGATATTCTGTCTCATGCCGCATTATTTTTCATACGTGGATGCTTGTTTGTGGATAGCAACGTAACTCTTAGCCGTGATGTACCGTTAAAAGACTCAGAGAAAGAAGGGAGTAAAATGTATAATTCTTTTGCTTTGTAAATATTGTCTTTAAGCTATATTTAGAAATGAATTCTCTATCTAAGCTTTATGTACGTTGCTTAAGCATATCCAACATTATATCCAACATTATATGGTTTTATTGCAAAAGAGTTTATATCTCTAAAAGACATTACGCAAAAATGTGTATTTAAACGCTAAATGCTGTACTATCAACAAACCATTCAAAAAGTATAGGCTCCTGGTATATACAGGTTGATAGGGAGGTAGAGGTACAGTTTACTACATATAAAGCAAAGGCACATAATATGGGTATGCATGGTGATTGCAATTATAAAATCTAAACGTATCAATCATATTTTTGAATGATCTGACTAAAACTAAAGATAGTTGCTGAGTACCGGTATATTTTATAGAAATCATTTCCATGGTAACATGCCAAAGTCACCTCATGAAAACTAAAAGATCAGATCTCGTTTTTTTAAATGTCTGACTAGTTAAAGAAAGTAATATATTTTAAGTCATATATTTTAATATAAAAAAAATCTATTTACAAATCTTTTTTTTTTTTAAGAACAGGGTATTTTTTTTAACGTTTTTGTTTGAGTGGACAGACCAATTACTTTTGTAACAAACAAAAAATCCCCAGATTTTCTGATTCTGTATGTCCTTTTCCACTGAAGTCCTGCCTGGAATATTTTAACCCTCTGAACTGAATGCTCTTGTAATGACTTTGGTTAATAAGATAAGGGTCTTTGTTTTATGTCTTACACATATTTTCAGCATTAACTATGTGCTTTATTTAGGGAAAAATTAATGCCTGTAAATTAACAATACAATTTCATGGCTCCGTTTGTAAGTGGTCGGTGGATTGGATCCAGGCCCTGTGTGTGTGTGTGTGTGTGTGTGTGTGTGTGTGTGTGTGTGTGTGTGTGTATCACATGATTCTCAAAAAGTTCAAAGTGTACGTCCCAAATAGTACCCTATTCCTTTATAATGTTGGGAATAGGGCGCCAATTGGGAAGCAACCAAAAATGGTTCAGAAATGGAGGGTTCATATTTTGTAAGGATATAAAAGAGACCTTATATTTATGATTTCCCCTCTATCATGGCAAACTTTTTAATGAAGTTTAGTATTGAGTATTAATGGTTTAAAAAAAATACAAATTCTGTTGACTGACTTGTGATGGTGACTGGATTGCAAAGAGAAAGTTGTTTTTACCTACAGTACATTTTGTAAACAGGCAGCTAACGTCTTTATTGATGAATAATCGATTTAGTAGCCTACTTAACTTTGTCCTTTTTCTCAAACCTTGATTGACTTTTTTTAAAGCAATTGATAGCCTAAATTCAAAGGGATATATTGATTAGATTAATTTTGAAACCTAAGGACAAAAAATAAAGGTTGAGGATAGATTTGGAGGAAAAGTGTTTTCTAAGTGTCATCGGGCAATCAATAATGGTTTGAAAATGTCTGTCTGTTTGTCTTCTGAAGGGTGCATTCCCCTCAGTCTGTGTCATTTTTGCTGTTTTTAGATTTTAAAGTCTCCATTTTAAAATGCAGGTGAATGTAATATAGTAATCAGCACTTGTCAACAAAGAATAAATAACAATGAGAAAACATTTTGTGTGTGTGACATTTGTATGTCAATCAAATTCAATCAAACATATTTTATAAAGCCCTTTTTACATCAACAGTTGTCACAAAGTGCTTGACAGAGACCCGGTCTAGACCCCGAAGAGAAAGCAATGCAGAAGCACAGTGGCCAGGAAGAACTCCCTAGATGGAAGGGACCTAGGAGGAAACCAAGAGAGGAACCAGACTCATGTGTGGAGTATACTCTTCTGGCTGTAACTGTTATGTGACTCTACTCTAATACTGGTACAACTTACACAATAGGCATACTCTCAGTACCACATCACATTACGACAGTAGGCTTTTACACCTGCCTCTTCTTTTTCATACTCCACTAAAAAGAGATACAGTCCACAGTTCAGATGCATGTTGTTTCCATATTAAACATGATAAAAAAATATGCTACAGAGAAAGTATATTGTTGATTGGAATGTTGTAACATACCTGCTGACTATCCAATATATCATATAATTATTATTCATATAAAATATATCAACAAACCTGGGTCGTGAGGGGTGTTTACTGTGCTACCCTGTGTGATGCGCGCGCAGCCCCATCTTGCTGTCCTCGGTTGTTCATGATGCTGAGGAGAGAGCGCGGCGCTCGTACATTTTTTATGAGACGCCACCACCGAAGATTTTTATAGCTAACACAAGATAGACCAGAGCCTGTCGTTTCCAATGAATCACAGTGGGCAGAGCCAAGCACGAGCTAGTGAGATTCTATTCGTGCGTTCTAGCCTGTTCCTACTGTGTGAAGTGCGCGTGTTCAGTAACTAAATTCGCCCTTAACAACGGCATTTTTACAGACTTTGGCAAAGGATAAAGTCTCCTACTGCCGGCCACCGGGTTTCCTCTCATCACCATATTTGGTAGTGAGTGGAAACGCCAACCGGATGCTTCACATTTATACATCCGGTGAAATATGTGTCTCATTGTTCTATCTGTGCCACCACCGTAATTCTGAGTCGTAGGCTATGAAACAGGAAACGCACTGGATAAGGTACAGTTTGTATATAATATCCGTCGTTTTGCATTGATCGGACAGCAATAACGAACGAATGCGGACAGACAGGTGAGACTTGAGTGCAGCGATGATTCACGAAGGAAATATCCTGACTACTTATATCCTCTTCATCTGATGTTGACGCTTTAAACGTAACTTGTGTGATTTTCAAACTGGTAAGGCTTATTATATGTATAATTCTCATTTAGATAGCCTATAGAGTGGAGAAGGCACATCTAAATTAGGCTACTACACATTTAATTGGGTAGATATTTAGGGTACATGATCATATCGCATATTCCTTTAAGATGCATCACACGACACACTCATATTGCGGAAACAAGGTAAATAGGGAGTTAAAAACAGCAATATGGCCGCGTAGGTCGTTCGGTTTCTTCCAGATCTGAGACGCATAAAGTCTTGTAAAGCTAATGATTCGTCACCGAGAGCGTGGATGATGTTTTCTCCTTTCGAGCCCTATAAGCCCTAGTCCTCCGTATGTTGACTCACTTAAAATGTTGTCATTAGCTAGGCTACCTACTCGGCAAGGTGCGGTAGATATATCACTGCGTTATTCTACTGACACATGTATTATTTTAGTGTGTGATGTGATGCTCCTATAGAGGCTGACGCGCTTGAGTTCATTCATTGAAAAAGAAACCGGTGGAATGACGTAATGCTTGGCGGTAGGCCTACTATCACCCATGTATTTGCGTTTCGCTTTGACCTTATTATATTAAAAACGCTGATATGCCTAATAATGCAGATAAGGACAAAACAAATGTATGAAATGAAATGTATGCATTCACTACTGTAAGTCGCTCTGGATAAGAGTGTCTGCTAAAATGAAGGGGAAAAAAGTATATAGCTCAAGCCGTTTGGCTTTTGATGTTGTGTGATCACCGTCATCTATGGAGCGCAGTTTGGGTATTTTTGTGTCAAAAAAGATACACCTCATAACACTAATTGACGTGTCAAATAAGCTTTTATTTTGAAGAGTCAAATAACAAAATTATATTTTAGACTGTCTTGTGCGCTGCATTTGCATGCGCCAGCACTATGGTTTGTAGCACTGTTAAAGTGAAACAAAAAGTCTGCAAACAAGCACTCACAGGTCACGATGTGTTTACAGTAGTGCAACATTTTTCTCGACATGCAACCAGACACGAGGAGAAAAGATTGCAGCATCTGCCAGCCATATCCCAAACAGTTGCACCTGATTCATCCTAGCTAGTCAAAATACAGAATAATCAAGGATTTTGTAGACATTGATGACCGTTTGGAAACTTGTTTCTCTGCTACGTTGACTTCGGTTTGCAGTATGACAAAGTCACTCACATATCTTTGATGCAGATGTTTTTAGCAACTTATTGGGGGGTACCTAGCTAACACCAATGCAAACAGCCTGAAAACAATGAGCAGAAACTGCAATAATTGTCAATATTCTTAGCAATGGTATTACTTAGGCAGCCACGTGTTGTTCTCCTAATAAAATCGAACTTCCATTCAGGAAAATAACTAGCTAGTTAACGAACTAAACCAGTTAGCTAGTAGGCCTTTTGCCCCGAGCCACAGATACTGTTGAGGAGAGGGGACTCTCCGTTGGAATTGGATTAACGTCCATTGTCAACGTTGCCCAGACGTCGGCAAACGTCCGCGCGTTGCATTCTGGAACAAGGAGGACACTCCAAGGACTGAATATGAGTCAATTGGTCACTAGCTCAAAAACTCAACAAGAAGTATAACATGACAAATATTTTCCGAGATTTGAGATAATTATCTTGTTCTTTGTAATATCGTATAGCTTTTGAATCCTGACATTTTATCGACTCATCCCCTGACTGTGAGTAGGGGTTGAATGACGAGAGGCTTAGCAACCGTGGTACCTGGCATGACAACGTGACACCGATTGGTGGGCTGAGTGGGGCGTTAAACGTTTCGCAGGTTCATTGGCCAATGGGATCTCCTGTCTCTGATACCTCTGCCCAAGCTAACGTTATAACAGGGCTAGTGTGGCTTGACAGGGCTGGGTCCGATCAGAAATTACAAGTCTTATAAATTAGGGGTATTTTAGACGATGACACCTAACTGTTTATTTTGTTTTATTATATGCGTTTTTAGCTACAGAAACATATGAAGCTTTGCTATGTTTTGGAGTAGAACATTGTTTGCACCAACATATTTTTCTGACCAAGCGCTGGTTTCCCAAAAACATCTTAAGCCTGGATTTATCCTGCGTTTGACAGCAAAAGCAAGCTAGCAGGTTGCTATGTTGATTTCAGTAAACAAACAGTGCAAATCGACATCCGGTAGAAAACAACGCTACAGTTGAAATATTTCAACTCTGGCGGCAAGCGTCGTCTACCTTGGCGGCTGACAGCGTTCACCGCCAGCCGTAGAGGTATTTACCGTAGAGGTATTTAGGTATTTACCGTGGTACTCTCGTTGAAAACCATGACTTCCAGTAGCGTCTAACTCGGTAGCGCAGTTGCGCGTGACAACTTTCCAGCGTCATAGCATACGTTTTGGTGACTCGCTGTTACATGAAATACGAGTGATAGTGTAATAAGTGTGCAATCACCATCACTACGATCATTATCATAATAACCACTGCTTTACCTTTATGATGGCTTGTAGCCTAAGCCCATATATCTGTACATGTAATTTAATGATCAAGGTAAAGCCAGTTTCAGGTTGGATATTCGACGGATATTTGGATATTCGACGGATATTTGCACTTTCAAACTTCAATAGCTTTCAAACCACTTGAGCCACACACTCCAAATAAGTGTCAAATAAATTACTTTGCTTTGCAAAGCTAATAAACGTGTAAATGTGAGCCGCATTTTGTATTCCTAGTTGGATTAGTTAGTACAAACGTTTTTTATTCTCGAATTTCAATAGCTCCTTGGTCGTGTGACCTACAGACCTCAAACAAGGTTCAGAATGTACACTGACTGCCCTTATATATTGCACAGCTGTCCGTTTTCAACTCACACGTTTTTACATGGATTTTTCCAACATTCTAATTTCAATAGCTCCTTGGTCATGTGACCTACTGACTTCAAACAAGGATCAGAATGTACTCTCAGTGGGCCTACACATTGCACACCCTTTAGTTTGTCCCAAAAAAATCATCCCCTTTCAATAATTTGCTTGCCCAGCCAGCCCTCCGGGACCACCTTTACCAGTGCTTCATCGATATTCCTCACTTTAACATGAGGGGGTCACAGTCACCCCACGGATGATTTGAGTGCGACCGCGACAGGTGGGTACACTCGTTTGAATTTCATCAAGTTGACATTCAGTGACCCGTGCCCAGTGGGAACCTAGGCTTCTTCCGTCCATTTTATGGTTCTGCAGCAAATCAATGGGCGTGGATGGTACTACCCACATCAGATGTAGGCCTCCCTCCCCAGACAAGCTGGAGATACCTCTCCCCACTTCGTAGGGCATGAGCCAGATCCATGCAATGCCCTATCACTGTGGGGCCAATGGGTTTACTCCGCCTCAACTCTAGTGAGTGTAGAGGAGACCTTCCCGACCTACAATGCGTGGGGCCGGCGAACGCCGTAGCTGGGGAGATCCGCGAGAAGGGCCCGACGTGCATTCAAAGTTGCCGCGGTTGGCTGCTGGACTCAACCCCCCCACCGGTCCGCCTTCGGCCCGCCGACGGACACCACCCCGACGAACCCCCGCATGCAGCCCCTTGCGAGACCACCCACGAGAGACCGCGAGATGGGCCGTACAACGAACTTCCAATGGTGGTGAAAGGAGGGAGACAGAACGACTGCTCCCCCAGCCGCGGCTCGAGCCCAGCCCCGTTTCTCACCCGACCGACTCAGCCCTGAGAGCCAATCCTTATCCCGAAGTTACGGATCTTTTTTGCCAACTTCCCTTACCTACATTGTTATAACATGCCAGAGGCTGTTCACCTTGGAGACCTGCTGTGGATATGGGTACGGCCCGGCGTGAGATTTACACCCTCGCCCACAGATTTTCAAGGGCCAGGGAGAGCTCACCGGACACCGCCAAAACCGCAACGCTTTCCAGGGCTTGGGCCCCTCTCTCGTGGCGAACCCATTCCAGGGTGCCCTGTCCTTCACAAAGAAAAGAGAACTCTCCCCGGGGCTCCTGCCAGCTTCCCCCAGGATCGGTCGCGTTACCGCACGGGATGCCTAGCAGCGCCCGTTTCCGCCAGTGCGTGGACATTCGGAAAGTAGTTTGACATCAGTAGGTCACATTACCAAGGAGCTATTGAAATGATAAAGTTTGAAAAATGTATGTAAAGTCGTGTGAGATGAAAAATGTACAAACCTAAAGGGTGTGCAGTAGACATTCTGAACCTTGTTTGAGGTCAGTAGGTCACATGACCAAGGAGCTATTGAAATTCAAAAATGTAAATAAATCATTTTAAATAGTACGAGATGTAAGTCAAAAAATAAAAGTGCGTGCAATGTGTGTCTATGCCATTGGGTTAGCTAGAACCAGTTTAAAGTTTTAGGCGTAACGGTTAAAGAGCTTTTAAAAATTGATTTGTCACTATGTTGACGGTCCCTAACTACGGTTGGTGGACGTAAGGAAAACTACAGTCGAATATCCAATCTGAATCTGTCTTTACCTCTGTAATTAATGGTATTTGATGAATGTGCACCTGCAGGCCTGTCACCACTGTACTCAGAAGTGACTAATGATCCAACATATAGTATGTAAAGTTCATTAGGCTACTTGACTTTTAATGCCTACAGGTGCAATTTAAGAAGCCTTTCAATGATTTATCAAACTACACTGCTCAAAAAAATAAAGGGAACACTTAAACAACACAATGTAACTCCAAGTCAATCATACTTCTGTGAAATCAAACTGTCCACTTAGGAAGCAACACTGATTGACAATACATTTCACATGCTGTTGTGCAAATGGAATAGACAACAGGTGGAAATTATAGGCAATAAGCAAGACACCCCCAATAAAGGAGTGGTTCTGCAGGTGGAAACCACAGACCACTTCTCAGTTCCTATGCTTCCTGGCTGATGTTTTGGTCACTTTTGAATGCTGGCGGTGCTTTCACTCTAGTGGTAGCATGAGACGGAGTCTACAACCCACACAAGTGGCTCAGGTAGTGCAGCTCATCCAGGATGGCACATCAATGCGAGCTGTGGCAAGAAGGTTTGCTGTGTCTGTCAGCGTAGTGTCCAGAGCATGGAGGCGCTACCAGGAGACAGGCCAGTACATCAGGAGACGTGGAGGAGGCCGTAGGAGGGCAACAACCCCGCAGCAGGACCGCTACCTCCGCCTTTGTGCAAGGAGGAGCACTGCCAGAGCCCTGCAAAATGACCTCCAGCAGGCCACAAATGTGCATGTGTCTGCTCAAACGGTCAGAAACAGACTCCATGAGGGTGGTATGAGGGCCCGACGTCCACAGGTGGGGGTTGTGCTTACAGCGCAACACCGTGCAGGACGTTTGGCATTTGCCAGAGAACGCCAAGATTGGCAAATTCGCCACTGGCGCCCTGTGCTCTTCACAGATGAAAGCAGGTTCACACTGAGCATGTGACAGAGTCTGGAGACGCCGTGGAGAACGTTCTGCTGCCTGCAACATCCTCCAGCATGACCGGTTTGGCGGTGGGTCAGTCATGATGTGGGGTGGCATTTCTTTGGGGGGCCGCACAGCCCTCCATGTGCTCGCCAGAGGTAGCCTGACTGCCATTAGGTACCGAGATGAGATCCTCAGACCCCTTGTGAGACCATATGCTGGTGCAGTTGGCCCTGGGTTCCTCCTAATGCAAGACAATGCTAGACCTCATGTGGCTGGAGTGTGTCAGCAGTTCCTGCAAGAGGAAGGCATTGATGCTATGGACTGGCCCGCCCGTTCCCCAGACCTGAATCCAATTGAGCACATCTGGGACATCATGTCTCGCTCCATCCACCAACGCCACGTTGCACCACAGACTGTCCAGGAGTTGGCGGATGCTTTAGTCCAGGTCTGGGAGGAGATCCCTCAGGAGACCATCCGCCACCTCATCAGGAGCATGCCCAGGCGTTGTAGGGAGGTCATACAGGCACGTGGAGGCCACACACACTACTGAGCCTCATTTTGACTTGTTTTAAGGACATTACATCAAAGTTGGATCAGCCTGAAGTGTGGTTTTCCACTTTAATTTTGAGTGTGACTCCAAATCCAGACCTCCATGGGTTGATAAATTGGATTTCCATTGATTATTTTTGTGTGATTTTGTTGTCAGCATATTCAACTATGTAAAGATAAAATTATTTAATAAGATTATTTCTTTCATTCAGATCTAGGATGTATTGTTTAAGTGTTCCCTTTATTTTTTTGAGCAGTATATATTGTCAGCCTCCCAGAATCAAATATTGTGTATTATGTCTGGTCTGCCCATAAGAGTTCAGTCAGGCTCTGATATCCTATTAAGTTATATTACATTTCACAATGGCCAATCAAGGCTTGACATTTTCCTCAATATCATCAAAAGTTATTTGTTTTGGTATCCACTTTCTCATTCAGGGTCTTAGTTGCCTACATATGAGAAGCTCAGACAAGCTTAGTCTTCAGTAGGTCTACTGCATATTTGAATATTACAGAGGGCCATTGTACAATTACTGCTGACTTGCTTCTGTTAGTTTCCCTCCTGAGCACAGCTGGTGTTTTCTTTCATTCTACATACTATCTACAACATGTCATAATCAATTACCTAACAACCCTTTATTGCACATTATATGGACAACAATTTATTATTATTATTATGATGATTATTATATTTGATCTGTATATCAATAGCTTTATGGGACTGGAAACTAGGGCTGTCCAGCTACATGAGTAAGAAGGGAGGCATATAAAGGCCATGTCACTAGAGTTCCTGAGGGTTCAACCTTGGCTTGGCTTCACTGACTGTGCCCCAAATGGCACGCTATCCCCATAGGGCTCTGGTCTAAAGTAGTGCACTATAAAGGGAATAGGGTGCCATTGGGTATGCAAGCACTGACTGCTCGCGTTCAGCTGATGAAGATCTCTGGCTGGTCTGATGGGATGTTGATACTGCATTTGAATAGAGCCCTCTGCCAGCCAAGCACATCTGGGTTCAAATACTATTTGAAATCATTTCCGATACTTTCTGGGTTTCATTGAGCTTACCTTGTTGAATTGAACCAATAGAAAAGTTCCAACAGTGCAAGCCTCATCCACCTGTCACTCCAGGCAAGCTAGAAGAAACACTGCAAGTATTTAAAACAATTTCAAATTGTATTTGAGCCCAGGTCTGGTACCATCCAAGCCTATCGTGCCATTTCCCAGGTTTCAGAACCAATCATTGAATAGTTGTAATGTGTTCTGTGTCTATCATCATTAAGTGTCTCCTCTATCTGCACCCCTGGCTGGCTTTCTGGACCATTAATCCTCAGGTCTTAGCTGAGTGGCGATGTCATGGAGAATTATCATTTGTAGGGTACAGATAGGATGTGTGTCCCCCAAATGGCACCCTATTCCCTATAAAGTGCACTACTTTTGACCAGTGCCCTATGGGCCCTGTAGTGCACTATAAAGAGACAGAGCAGGAGAACTCAAGTGTGTTCCCCTTTGCGGGAAGAACCCCCCCCCCCCCAAAAAAAAAAAAAACATGTTTTGTAGAGTTCATCAAGTCCTTGAAGGGAGGGTGTTAATGACTAATTTAAAAGAAACCCATTTTGTCTGGAAGGACTGCTTATCCTACTACCGCTTATCCTACTACCGCTTATCCTACTACCGCTTATCCTACTACCGCTTATCCTACTACCGCTTATCCTACTACCGCTTATCCTACTACCGCCTATCCTACTACCGCTTATCCTACTACCGCTTATCCTACTACCGCTTATCCTACTACCGCTTATCCTACTACCGAGCATAACAGACACACAGAATATTAAGGAACCAACTAGCTAACTGTCTATAATTGTTCTTCTCTCCACAGGAGCAGCAGCAGTTAATGCTTCACTTTGTTTAATATTCAGGCAGCGACAGGTAAATAAATACCTCTGGGATTTTTATCTGACAAAATCATCAGTAGATTAAGTTAACTTTTTCTTAAAGGTGCAATATGTAGAAATCGTTCCATAATTTCCTGGTTGCTAAATATCTTAATAGTTTGCCTAATTTCACTTTATGTGACAATGTATTCTCAATGTGTTGATAATCATTGTACCATCTAAACTGCTGTGAAATATATTTTTCAATAACCCAAAATATTGTATTTTCAGCTGTTTGAAGTTGGTGTACAAAACTGAAAGTATAGGATGCAAAAACAAAACTTACGAACTGGAAACATCGAAATAGCACACATAGAACAGCTCTACCGCTTCTTAGACTTGCTTTCAATGGAAAAAATTACAGATCTATAGCTTTTTTAGGAAAACCCTTTGAATAACCCTTTTTGGGTCCCGAGAAAGGGTTCTACCTGGAACCAAAACGGGTTCTTCAAAGGGTTCTCCTAAGGGGACATCCAAAGAACCCTTTTTCTCTAAGAGTATATGTGTTGTACATTATTGACCATTCCATATGATATATAAATACTTAGAGTGATGAATGTATAGAGTATACAGGATCAGTTAGATTCATATTTTACACTACTGCTTTAACTTCAATGTACCTTGATAATGTATACAATGGTTACAATGATGTATAGTGATTACAGGTATGTAATTAAGTAAGGAGTAGGTAATGCATGCTTGCTGTTTTATTTCCCTAAGAATGAGTAATATGTCTAATGTATACAATAATTATGCAATTACTTAGTGAGTAGGTAGTAATGCTTGCTGTATTCTTTCCCCAGAATGATAGAGGGCAGAGAAGACCGATAATGTATATTGTCTACAGTGATGATGTAATTACGTAGTGAGAAGGTAATGCGTGCTTATTGCCTGTTGTGGTATTCCCCCCCAGAATGATAGAAGAACGCAGTAAACGAGGCAAGGCCATGGTGGAGAGGAGACAACTCTTCATCGAGATGAGTAAGTAGACAGAGCTCCAGAGCCAAACCATTACTATTCATTTACACTCTGTTATAATCTGCTGTGCACAGTAAAGCATTATACTGTACATTCCCCTCTACATCAGAGATTCTCAGTGGGTCTGCAGAGGTACTGCAGGAGGTCCGAGGCCAGACCTCCAAATACATATATTTACATTAGCAACAGCAGATTAAACAAATCTTGGCTAAGGGATCTGTGGAATAAGTTTAGAGGGTGTAATACAATAAAATGTAACATTATTAATTTTATTTTACTAAGCAAGTCAGTTAAGAACAAATTCTTATTTTCATTGAAGGCCTAGGAACTGCCTTGTTCAGGGGCAGAATGACAGATTTTTACCTTGTCAGCTCGGGGATTTGATCTTGCAACCTTTTGGTTACTAGTCCAACGCCCTAACCACTAGGCTACCTGCTAATCTACAATGTATGTTCTTAACCCTGGGCAACATGGGCATGGGAGGCTCACAGGGATATTGGTATCCACAGTCACTCCACCAATTATACATTTCTCAACTCAGTAGTTCTTGTATTCCCCCAAAATGATTTACTTTTCACATACAGTTCAAGTCGGAAGTTTACATACACTTAGGTTGGAGTCATTAAAACTCGTTTTTCAACCACTCCACAAATTTATTGTTAACAAACTATAGTTCTGGCAAGTTGGTTAGGACATCTACTTTGTGCATGACACAAGTCATTTTTACAACAATTGTTTACAGACAGATTATTTCACTTATAATTCACTGTATCACAATTCCAGTGGGTCAGAAGTTTACATACACTAAGTTGACGGTGCCTTTAAACAGCTTGGAAAATTCCAGAAAATGATGTCATGGCTTAAAAAGCTTCTTATAGTCTAATTGACATCATTTGAGTCAATTGGAGGTGTACCTGTGGATGTATTTCAAGGCCTACCTTCAAACTCAGTGCCTCTTTGCTTGACATCATGGGAAAATCAAAAGAAATAAGCCAAGACCCCAGAAAAGAATTGTGGACCTCCACAAGTCCGGTTCATCCATGGGAGCAATTTCAAAACCCCTGAAGGTACCACGTTCATCTGTACAAACAATAGTATGCAAGTATAAACACCATGGGACCACGCAGCCATCATACTCCTCAGGAAGGAGACGCATTCTGCCTCCTAGAGATGAACGTACTTTGGTGCGAAAAGTGCAAATCAATCCCAGAACAACAGCAAAGGACCTTGTGAAGATGTTGGAGGAAACAGGTACAAAAGTATCTATATCCACAGTAAAAGGAGTCCTATATCGACATAACCTGAAAGGCCGCTGAGCAAGGAAGAAGCCACTGTTCCAAAACCACCATAAAAAAGCCAGACTACGGTTTACAACTGCACATGGGGACAAAGATTGCACTTTTTGGAGAAATGTCCTCTGGTCTGATGAAACAAAAATAGAACTGTTTGGCCGTAATGACCATCGTTATGTTTGGAGGAGAAAGGGGGAGGCTTGCAAGCCGAAGAGCACCATCCCAACCGTGAAGCACGGGGGTGGCAGCATCATGTTGTGGGGGTGCTTTGCTGCAGGAGGGACTGGTGCATATATTGAAGCAACATCTCAAGACATCAGTCAGGAAGTTAAAGCTTGGTCGCAAATGGGGCTTCCAAATTGACAATGACCCCAAGCATACTTCCAAAGTTGTGGCAAAATGGCTTAAGGACAACAAAGTTAAGGTATTGGAGTGGCCATCACAAAGCCCTGACCTCAATCCTATAGAAAATTTGTGGGCAGAACTGAAAAGGCGTGTGCGATCAAGGATCCTACAAACCTGACTCAGTTACACCAGCTCTGTCAGGAGGAATGGGCCAAAATTCACCCAACTTATTGTGGAAGCTTGTGGAAGGCTACCTGAAACGTTTGACCCAAGTTAAACAATTTAAAGGCAATGCTACCAAATACTAATTGAGTGTATGTAAACTTCTGACCCACTGGGAATGTGATGAAAGAAATAAAAGCTGAAATAAATCATTCTCTACTATTATTCTGACATTTCACATTCTTAAAATAAAGTGGTGATCCTAAATGACCTAAGACAGGGAATTTTTACTAGGATTAAATGTCAGGAATTGAGTTTAAATGTCTTTGGCTAAGGTGTATGTAAACTTCCGACTTCAACTGTAAATGCACTGTAATTTAAGCTTTAAAACGGCAAAGTTTTCTTTCTGCCTCATGGCAAAATGTGTAGAATTGCAGGATATTAGCTTTAAAGCTGCAACAATGAATTTGTGTTCCCCATGACAAAATGTGTATCATTGCATAACATTTTCTTGAACACTGCAAAAGTGTATCTCCGATGCCATGAGAGAGCCTTTAAAATGGTCTTTCCCAGAGCCCTAGACTTGGTCCATCCGGCCATGCGCTGCCAAAGTCATAGTAGAACTCTTTGTATGCTATTTTTATCTGACTTGAGTTGTGTTCTGATTATAAAGGGGTCCCCGGCCCCAAAAAGTTTGAGAACCCCTTCACTACATGCACTGTGTGAGAGTGAAATCTCCAGAGGAAAGCCAGTACTAATCATTCACACTGCTGTGTCTTAGACAAGCCATTCACATCCATACACATTACACTATACAGTACATTCCCCTTCCCCATACAGTGGGTTTTGTGTGTGTGTGTGTGTGTGGTTGTGTTAGTTTGTTGATTCATCTTTTTATTTTTATCAGGGGGACAAAACTTTGACGTCATCAGACTATCAACCTATAGGACGGCCTGCAAGCTAAGATTCGTGCAGAAAAGATGCAACCGTAAGTACTGCCTGCCGGGCTCTTTTAGTTTCCTTTACTGAAGATCTTACTCTCCTAACTTATTGAACTGTACACACAAAAATGTCACATATGTTTGTTTCAAATACGGTACACTTGAACGTAATTAGTTAATTTAGAAGAAATCTATTATTTTGTAAATCTTTCCCCTCCTCCCCCCATCCCAGTGCACCTGGTGGATGTGTGGAACATGATCGAGGCGTTCCGTGACAGCGGTTTGAACACACTGGACCACAACGCAGAGATTAACGTGTCTAGACTGGAGACCATCCTGTCCTCCATCTACTACCAGCTCAACAAGCGTCTTCCCACCATGCACCAGATCAACGTAGAGCAGTCCATCAGTCTGCTCCTCAACTTCATGGTGGCTACATACGACAGGTGCACAACATTAGACACAGGATATACATTAGATATAGAATATTACATACAGTATACACTGAGTGTACAAAACATTAGGAACACCTGCTCTATCCATGACAGACTGACCAGGTGAATCCAGGTAAAAGCTATGATCCCTTATTGATGTCACCTGTTAAATTCTCTTCAATCAGTATAGATGAAGGGGAGGAGACCGGTTAAAGAACGTTTTTTAATCGTTGAGACAATTGAGACATGGATTGTGCATGTGTGCCATTCAGAGGGTGAATGGGAAGACAATATTTAAGTCCCTTTGAACGGGGTATGGTAGTAAGTGCCAGGCAGACTGGTTTGTGTCAAGAACTACAATGCTGCTGGGTATTTCACACCCAACGGTTTCCCATGTGTATCAAGAATGGTCCACCACCCAAAGGACATCCAGCCAACTTGACACAACTGTGGGAAGCATTGGAGTCAACATGGGCCAGCATCCCTGTGGAAAGCTTTCAACACCTTGTAGAGTCCATGTCCTGACACATTGAGGCTGTTCTGAAGGAAAAATGGGTGCAACTCAATATTAGGAAGGTGTTCTTAATGTTTTGTACATTGTGTTGTAACGACGACGCAGGGAGTCAGGAAGCAGGTGCAGATGGTGAGTTTTTAATAATAACGAACATGGAGTTACCAAACAGGAGAAGTGTCTGGACATAAAAACCAAACCAATACTGCCTGATGACTGAGGTTGGTGAGGGCTGTATGAAGGGAGAGTAATCAGGGTCATGATGAAGTCCAGGTGTGCGTAACCATAGGGAGCAGGTGTGTGCAATGATGGTTGCCAGGTGTGCGCAATGTGGGTTGCCAGGACCGGTGGTTTGTAGACCGAGGGAGCAGGAGTGACGTGTATACGTTTGCTTTGAACTGCTGTATGAAAAGTGCATGTACATGTCTAGATTTAAGTATGGTGCAACACCTTATTTTCAGAACAAGAGATTTTTATTTTTTTATCCCTTTTTCTTGATATCCAATTGGTAGGTCTTGTCCCATCTCTGCAACTCCCCTACGGACTTGGGAGAGGCGAAGGTCGAGAGCCATGCGTCCTCCGAAACAAGACCTTGCCAAGCCACACTGCTCGCTTAACCCGGAAGCCAGCCGCACCAATGTGTCGGAGGAAACACCGTCCAGTGAGTGACCAGAGTCAGCTTGCAGGCACCTGGCCCGCCACAAGGAGTCGCTAGAGTGTGATGGGACAAGGAAATCCCAGCCTGCCATACCCTCCCCTAACCCGGACGACGCTGGGCCAATTGGCTGCCGCCTCATGGGTCTCCCAGTCACGGCCGGCTGTGACACGGCCTGGGATCAAACCCGGGTCTGTAGTGACGCCTCAAGCACTGAGATGCTGCACCACTCGGGAGGCCCACAAGATATAATTCCTTACTATGGAATACATATATTTAGCAGATGTTATTGTGGGTGTAGCGAAATGCTTGTGTTCCTAGCTCCAACAGTGCAGTAATATCTAACAAGACACACATCTGAAAATAATGGAGTTAATTTAGAAATATTAGGATGAGCAATGTTGGAGTCCAGACTGTAAATATATCAGATTAGTGGTCTGTGTCTACCTGGACTAAAGTAATCAGTATGCTGGACTGAACTGTGAGCTCTCCCCTTCAAATGATTCTGGGCCTTCAGACAACATGGTCAAGATGGATCCAGAAGTGCTAATTATTTGTTCTATATTGTGGTCAACAAGCTAAAGCTAGCAAATCATGGGAAAAAAGTACTTGCTTTATTGAACGGGGAAGATGCTTCTCCTTTGTCAGTATGATGAGTGTGTGTGTTGTGAATAGATACATTTTCCAAAATGTTTGTTTGTGTGTTTAGTGAAGGCCACGGGAAACTGAGCATTTTCTCGATGAAGTCCATGTTGGCGACTATGTGTGGAGGGAAAATAGTGGACAAACTACGTTGTAAGTATATCTTCATGAACTTAGCCCAGGGTAGAGGTTACAGTTAAAGCAACCTAAAGGACAGTTCATTCTATTCTGCAGTAGTCACACTTTTTAATTTCATGGCTTAGTTTTAGTTTGTATCAGACAACAGTAAATCCTTTGAGACATGTGAATATGTGTAGGCTACAACAGGGGTTCTTAAAGTGTGTGGGGGGGGGGGGGGGGGGGGGGGGGCTCAAAGTTGTGTCCGCGGCCAGATCTCAAAATTATATGTAAAAAAAACTACGGTTTTCTCATTTTATTTTAATTAATATTACTATCAACATATTAGTCATGTTGGTCACATGGAATACATTTAGAGGGTTTAATGGAATACAATACAATGTCATATTATTCATCGACAATGTATGTTCTTAACCCTGGGCAACATGGGCCTGGGAGGCTCACAGGGATATTAGTATCCACAGTACTCTGTTCTTAACCCTGGGCAACATGGGCCTGGGAGGCTCACAGGGATATTAGTATCCACAGTACTCTGTTCTTAACCCTGGGCAACATGGGCCTGGGAGGCTCACAGGGATATTAGTATCCACAGTACTCTGTTCTTAACCCTGGGCAACATGGGCCTGGGAGGCTCACAGGGATATTAGTATCCACAGTACTCTGTTCTTAACCCTGGGCAACATGGGCCTGGGAGGCTCACAGGGATATTAGTATCCACAGTACTCTGTTCTTAACCCTGGGCAACATGGGCCTGGGAGGCTCACAGGGATATTAGTATCCACAGTACTCTGTTCTTAACCCTGGGCAACATGGACCTGGGAGGCTCACAGGGATTTTAGTATCCACAGTACTCTGTTCTTAACCCTGGGCAACATGGGCCTGGGAGGCTCACAGGGATATTAACATTGATTACATAGATATTTTTGTTACTGGCCTACATGCAATACCCCATAATGTCAAAGTGGAATTATGTTTTTTGCAATGTTTACTAATTAATAAAACATTTAAAGCTGAAAAAGTCACAAGTTGCATGGACTCTGTGTGCAATAATAGTTTAATGACTACCTCATCTCTGTACCCCACACATACAAATTATCTGTAAGATCCCTCAGTCAAGCAGTGAATTTCAAATATAGATTCAACCACAAAGACCAGGGAGGTTTTCCAATGCCTCGCAAAGAAGGGCACCTGTTGGTAGATGGGTAAAAATATTTTTAAAAAGCAGACCTTGAATATCCCTTTGAGCATGGTGAAGTTATTAATTACACTTTGGATGCTGTATCAATGCACCCAGTCACTACAAAGATACAGGCGTCCTTCCTAACTCAGTTGACGGAGAGGAAGGAAACCGCTCAGGGATTTCACCATGAGGCCAATGGTGACTTTAAAACAAAGTATAATGGCTGCGATAGGAGAACTGAGGATCAATAACATTGTAGTTACTCCATAATACTAACCTAAATGACAGAGTGAAAAGGAAGCCTGTACAGAATAAAAATATTCCAAAACATGGATCCTGTTTGCGACAAGGCATTAAAGTAATACTACAAAAATGTGGCAAAGCAATTCACTTTTTGTCCTAAATACAAAGTGTTGTGTTTGGGGCCAATACAATACAATACTGAGTACCACTCTCCATATTTTCAAGTATAGTGGTGGCTGCATCATGTTATGGGTATGCTTGTAATCGTTAAGGACTGGGGAGTTTTTCCAGGATAAAAAAATAATAAATGGAATGGAGCTAAGCACAGGCAGAATCCTACAGGAAACCCTGGTTCAGTCTGCTTTCCACCAGACACTGGGAGATGAATTAATCTTTTTAAAGGACGAGAACATAAAACACAAAGCCAAATCTACACGGGTTGCTTACCAAGAAGGCAGTGAATGTTCCTGAGTGGCCGAGTTACAGTTTTGACTTAAATCGTCTTAAATATAGGGCAAGACCTGAAAATGATTGTCTAGCAATGGTCAACAACCAATTTGACAGAGCTTGAAGAATTTTGAAAATAATAAATGGGCATATGTTGCACAATCCAGGTGTGGAAAGCTCTTAGACTTCCCCAACAATTCACAGCTGTAATCACTGCCAAAAGTGAAATTGATTGACTCGGGTTAAATACTTATCTAATCAAGAAATATTTGTGTGTTTTATTTTTCTTAAGTCTTTTACAAATGTTCGTTTTGCTTCCACTTTGACATTAGAGTATTTTGTGTAGACAGTTGACAATTTGTTTTATAAATCAATTTTAATCCCACATTGTAACACAACAAATGTGGAAAAAGTCAAGGGGTGTGAATACTTTCTGAAGGCCAAGTAATTTAAGCTTAAAAACTGCAACGTTTTCTCTGCCTCGTGGTATTTTTTATTTTTTATTGTAGGATATTAGCTTGAAAAATTTGAAACTGAAAGATGTTCTCTCCAATGCCAAGAGGAAGGCCTTTAAAATGTTCCTTTCCAGGGCCCGAGACTTAAGTAAAATTCCTTGTATGCTATTTTTTTTTATCTCACTTGATTTGTGTTCTGATTTTTAAAATGGGGTTCCTGATGAATTTGCTTTAACAAAAGGGGTACGTGGCCCCAAATTTTGAGAACCCCTGAGCTACAGTGTCCGCAGTTGCATAAATTATACACAAAGGGACGCTGTTGAGTCACATTTCCGGCACTAATGTTGTAGTTTAAGATGGAAATGTAAAGAAGGATCATCCATAGCGCATATTCAATACATTGTAGAAATGGCGTATCTGTATGTAAACTGATGTACTGTACATCAATCTGGTGTACTCACCACCTTTCTCTCTCTCTCTCTACTTCTCTCTCTCTCTCTCTCAGGTATCTTCTCCCAGATCTCTGACTCTAATGGTGTGATGGCCTTTGCTAAGTTTGACCAGTTTCTTCATGAAGTTCTGAAGCTGCCCACAGCTGTGTTCGAGGGCCCGTCGTTTGGATACACAGAACACTCCGTACAGACATGCTTCCCTCAGCAGGTAGGTTGGACATATCAAGAGGGTTTCTCTCACTGAAATAATATACAACATGTATAATATACTTAGAGAGAGAAAGAGATATGAACATAGGATGAGGGAGGAACCTTGTAAATATAGTCCACAGACCATGAGAAAATCACTCCAAAAGGTCCTCTTCAATAAGCAGGGCACATTCATCTATTATTGAAGGTGACCTTTTGCAGTGGTGTCCATTTCATTCACTATGGGTTACGTCCCAAATGCCGCTCTATTCCCTATATACTGCATTACTTTGACCAGAGCCCAATGGTGTGTTTGTATTTAGAAGTTATTCTCTGTCTAACTGACTATAGAAGAAGATCTTGCTGAACACGTTTTTGGACATTTTGATGGCAGATCCTCCTCCCCAGTGTCTCGTGTGGCTGCCTCTCATGCACCGACTTGCTAATGTTGAAAATGGTAACATTTCCCCTTATTAGTTCCCTTGACTTTATTTTCACAGTGACTTTGCCGAACACCAATATATTAGTCATTCTAATCTATGCATTTGTATCGTAAGACTTAAATCCTGTAGGTATAATGCTTTATAACTTATTTTTAAGCATATATGTGCTATTAAAATGTCTTGTAATAAATATTATATGTTATGTCTCACTGTATCAACATTTCATCAGTGACCTACTAACCATTTCTCTGTGGTTTTCTCTAGCCTTCCATCCCGTGGAATGTTCTTATTGCCGGAGTGAAAGTATGATGGGGTTCCGTTACCGGTGCCAACAGTGCCATGGCTACCAACTCTGTCAAAGCTGCTTCTGGCGTGGCCATGCCAACGGTCCTCATAGCAACCAGCATCAGATGAAGGAGCACTCCTCTTGGGTAGGCACGGCAACCACAAAGTCTCTATCTCAATTGGTTATTAAAATCCCTCCTGTCCTTTTCTCCTCCCCTTCATCTGAACTGGTTGGAAAAAGAATGGACAGGTGAAACCAATATGGTGGAAACTCATTATTAGACTGGCTTTCAGCTGCTCAGTTCTTTCAGGTCAGTACCATGAAGGAGAGGAGGCAAAGAGGAGACAGACCATTGAGAAAGAGACCACGTCCCACAATCACACTTATACACACCAAAGATAAGTTATGATAGTTTCATGGAATACCAAGATTCAGCCTTCCTTTGCGCTCGGACAATCCAATAGCCGCCAGCATGCATAAGCAGAGCATTGGGCTTATTTCTACATGAACTAACCTTTTTAAATATTCAGATTTATGGCTTTTTACTAATTTCAGCTAATTAAGTTGAAAGCTATGCCAATGCCAGCATTCTCCCAATTTTCAATCAGTGTGATGTAAATTGAAGCTGGGAAAATGATTTACACTGGTTCCAAATCCAATCCTGAACTGTGTGTGCCTGCGATCAGGATAGTAACGATTCTTTTATTTTGAGGGCATCATGCCCAGAATGAAATGGCTGAGCATATTTAGAAGTAGAAAAAGGTTATTTCAATTGTCAGAGAAAACATCTATGACAAAGCAAAGAAAACTATGAATTTGGTCCCATTCTGCATGAAGAAACCATGTAATTCTCGGTACACTATGCATCGCATAATGTAACTGGGTATTTTAGAAACAGTTAAGGTCAATTACTATACATCTGTTTACACTACCTCTATAAGCAGTTCCCACATTATAACACAGGGTTGGGGTCAATTCCATTTCACTTCAATCAATTCAGGAAGTAAACTGGAATTTCCGTTTATTTCCTGAATTGACTGAATGTCCTGAATTGAATGAATTAAATTCTAATGAACCCCTAACCCTGATACTAAAAATAGTGAATATGATGTCCACCGTCTTGTTTCTGCCTCTCACAGAAGTCTCCAGCTAAAACGCTAAGTCACGCCATCAGTAAGTCTTTGGGCTGTGTCCCCATTGGAGAGCTACCTCACCCATTGTTCCCTGAGCAGTTAGACAAACCCCAGGACAGCGTACCACACACTGTGTAAGTACACTGGACTTCTGCCACCACTGGACACAGATTAAGCCTAGTACTAGACATACATTTACATTAGTCATTTAGCAGACTCTCTTATCCAGAGTGACTTACACTAGTGCATTCATCTTAAGATAGCTAGGTCATAAAACAACATACCACAGTCATAGTAAGTTCACTTTCCCTCAACAAAGTAGTTATTACCAAAGTCAATGCTAGTAGGAAAAGACTAGTGCTTATCATTTTTTGTTTTGGGTGGGGGGGGTAATTTAAGATACTTTTTTTAAAGAGGTAGGATTTAAGATGGGCAGGGACACTGTCCTGTCATTACGGGGAGACTGGTTCCACCATTGGGGTGCCAGGACAGAGAAGAGCTTGGACTGGGCTGAGCGGGAGCTGCCCACCTAGACTAAAGAGCATGCTCAAAGGAGATTCCTCATGGAACGTCTAGGTCTAATCTGTGTCCATGATACTGTCCTCTTATGTCTACTTCAACAAGAGAGTCCATCTGTCTCTGATGTCATCAAGTGCTACACTGTACGTTGTCTAACTCCATAGGATAAAATCATTGGCTTTCGAGCTCGCTGCCAATTGATGGTGCATTGTCAGTAGTTTCTCACTAAGATTGGAGGGCCTAATTATTTAGTTAAATGTGAGAAAGCTGATGTGTTACGTTGGTTTATTGAGAGATGGGTGCTTGCATAGAAATATAATGACATATTATATGCAGTGCCTTCAGAAAGTATTCACACTGACTTTTTCCACATTGTGGGGTGTTACAGCCAGAGTTTAAAATGGATTAAATGTAGATTGTTTTGTCACTGGTCTACACACGATACCCCATAATGTCCAAGTGGAATTATGTTTTTCGCAATGTTTACAACTTATTTAAAAATGAAAAACTGAAATGTCTTGAGTCAAACTATTCAACCCATTTCTTATGGCAAGCCTAAATCAATTCTGGAGTAAAAATGTGCTTAACAAGTCACATAAGTTGCATGGACTCACTCTGTGTGCAATAAGTGTTAAATGTGATTTTTGAATGACTACCTCATCTCTGTACCCCACACATACAATTATCTATAAGATCCCTTAGTCGAGCAGTGCATTTCAAGCACAAATTCAACCACAAAGACCAGGGAGGTTTTCCAATGCCTCGCAAAGAAAGGCACCTATTGGTAGATGGGTAAAAATGACAAAAGCAGACATTGAATATCCCTTGGAGAATGGTGAAGTTATTAATTACACTTTGGATGGTGTATCAATACACCCAGTTACTACAAAGATACAGGCGTCCTTCCTAACTCAGTTGACGGAGAGGAAGGAAACCGCTCAGGGATTTCACCATGAGGCCAATGGTGACTTTAAAACAGTTAGTTCTCCTACCACAGCCATTAAGCTAACCTAATGGACAGAGTGAAAAGAAGAATGCCTGTACAGAATAAAAATATTCCAAAACATGGATCCTGTTTGCTACAAGGCATTAAAGTAATACTGTAAGAAATGTGTCAAAGCAATTCATTTTTTGTCCTGAATACTAAGTGTTATGTTTGGGGCAAATACAATACAATACTGAGTACCACTCTCCATATTTTCAAGTATAGTGGTGGCTGCAACATGTTATGGGTATGCTTGTTATCGTTAAGGACTGGGGAGTTTTTCCAGGATAAAAAATAATAAATGGAATGGAGCTAAGCACAGGCAGAATCCTACAGGAAACCCTGGTTCAGTCTGCTTTCCACCAGACACTGGGAGATGAATTCATCTTTTAACAGGACGAGAACATAAAACACAAAGCCAAATCTACACTGGAGTTGCTTACCAAGAAGACAGTGAATGTTCCTGAGTGGCCGAGTTACAGTTTTGACTTAAATCGGCTTGAAAATATAGGGCAAGACCTGAAAATGTTTGTCTAGCAATGATCAACAACCAATTTGAGAGCTTGAAAAATAAAAAAACGAATGGGCAAATATTGCACAATTTAGTTGTGGGACGTTCTTAGACTTACCCAGAAAGACTCGCTGCCAAGGTGTTTCAGCAAAGTATTGACCTAGGGGTGTGAGTACTTATGTTAATCAGATTTCTGTATTTCATTCTCAATAAATTTGCAAACATTTCTAAAAACATGTTTTCACTTTGTCCTGGGGTATTGTGTGTAGATTGGTGAGAGAAAAAAAAAAGATATTTGATAAATTCAGAATTCAGGCTGAAATACAACAAAATGTGCAATAAGTCAAGGGGTATGAATACTTTCTGAAGGCTCTAACTTACTTGCCAATTGGGTGTTTTAAAAAGCGGTTCTAAGTGATTCTATTTCTGTAGGTGCTTTGAACAACATTTTGGTCCCCATCAACCTTTTGTTAGTTCTGTAATGAAGCTGGAGCTTTGCTGTAAATCTAAGGCTTTGGCTGTGAAGCCTTTCTTGAAAATCATTATAGAAACTGTTTTATATCCTACTGGCTGTCACATAAATGAACTTACATTTCTGTACATTTCATGTTATTTCAGAATAATATCTACTGTGTTCCATATCGAACAGTAACTGGATGCCTGTGCCTGCTTTTATATAGCAAGCCACAGCTACTTGACTCACTGTCTGTAGGAGCGATCCATTTTCATGAATGGGGTGGTGTACCTAATAAACTGACCGGTTAGTGCATATTGCCTTACATGTGTAGATTGTAGCTAAAACTGGCCCCAAGTTGACTATACCTCACTAGTAACCAGATTTGCTATAGCCTATAGCTAGTTTCTGTAGCCTGGATGCCAGTCTGTTACTGCTCTCTTGCCAACTCCTTATGGAATTGTCATTGAAAACATGAAGTCTGACTTGACAATGACATTGGAGTAGGCAAAAGATCTATTGGTGCTTTCTTGCTTACTCCTACCGTATGATTGTTGTTTGGCATGACAGCACAAACAGATCTGGGACCAGGCTATTGTTAGTGTGCTGCATTGTTGCTATTTTGGAGTCCCAGTAAAAGTTGACGCAGGATGAGGGTTATTCAGAGTTCCTCCCTCTCCTGGCTGTCATCTCCCTCCATCCCTCTCTTCTCTACCCTTCTTTCCTCTATTCATCCCTTTCCCTTCCTTCCCTCCCTCTATCCCTCCCTTCCCTTGAAAATAAGAACGATGTTAAACTAGTTTATGGGTTCTACCAAACCAAACACACCATTTTTATCAGAATGTGGTGACAGCAGGGAATGAGTCTGAGTAGTGCAGTATTATGGACCATAATGAAGTTAGATGGGGCTGAAAAGTAATATTCAGACTGTAAAAACCTCAGCCTTAGAAGTAAATCTCATAAAACCAGACTCTCTCATCACCATATTGGCTCTGACCAGATGGCACAATGTTCCGTTTGTTTTGCACATGGATTCTACTCCTTCATTTTTATATTTCAATTTAAAATCTGAGGCAATTACACTGCTCTTCCTTCCAACAATATTCCCTGGAACCCTTTTTGGAATACATTTTGGGGGGAAAAACATCCACTTTCTCAAATTATCTTTAGCAAAGCCCTAAAGGGGTTCCAAATGGCACTCTATTCCCTCTAGTGAATTACTTTTGACTAGAGCCCCATTGGTCCTGGTCAAAAGTAGTGCACTATAAAAGGAATGAATGAAACAGTACAATTAGGATGACGGTGTTTAAATGGACCTCTGGCTGCAGTGTTAAGACATGGCCAGATGTAATGGCAGCCATGTAGGACGTTGATCTAGTCTTCTGTTTTCTAATAAGGACACATTTATTCTGAGAGAGGATGAAGGGTTTGAAATGTCCTGAATTTGTATTAGTAGTCCTGAACCAAAAGGAAACAGTGCAATTAGGATGACGGTGTTTAAATGACCTAGATAGTTTTTGTGTATGCATTGATATGTAGGCTACGTATGCCTTTTAAAAAATTGAATATATATGGAATATCTACATAGGCGTACAGAGGTCCATTATCAGCAACCATCACTCCTGTGTTCCAATGGCACGTTGTGTTAGCTAATCCAAGTTTTTATAATTTTAAAAGGCTAATTAATCATTAAAACCAGCACAGCTGAAAACTGTGTGCTGATTTAAAGCAGCAATACAACTGGCCTTCTTTCGTTGAGTATCTGGAGCATGAGCATTTGTGTGTTCGATTACAGGCTCAAAATGGCCAGAAACAAAGAATTTTCTTCTGAAACTCGTCAGTCTATTCTTGTTCTGAGAAGTGAAGGCTTTTCCATGCGAGAAATTGCCTTGAAACTGAAGATCTCGTACAACGCTGTGTACTACTCCCTTCACAGAACAACGCAAACTGTCTCTAACCAGAATAGAAAGGGTGGGAGGCCCCGGTGCACAACTGAGCAAGAGGACAAGTACATTAGAGTGTCTAGTTTGGGAAACGGACGCCTCATAAGTCCTCAACTGGCAGCTTCATTAAATAGTACCCGCAAAATACCAGTCTCAACAGTGAAGAGGCGACTGGGATGCAGGCCTTCCAGGCAGAGTTGCAAAGAAAAATCCATATCTCAGACTGGCCAATAAAAATATTGGCTGAAATATTCAGCCCTCGCTGAAACACAGGCTTCCAGCAAGGGCAATTTGGGGCTTCACCATGTTTCATTGAAATGTACAGCTGTGTGTTTTTTTTATTTTACCTTTATTTAACTAGGCAAGTCAGTTAAGAACAAATTCTTATTTTCAATGACGGCCTAGGAACAGTGGGTTAACTGCCTTGTTCAGGGGAGAACGACAGATTTGTACCTTGTCAGCTCAGGGATTCAATCTTGCATCCTTTCGGTTACTAGTCCAACGCTCTAACCACTAGGTTACGCTGCCGCCCCATAGCAGTGAAAGTTAACATTATGTTTTCGAATGACATCCCCAAGAGGTCAAATATATAGTGAAAACAATAGTGGTCCTAAAACGGAACCTTGAGGAACACTGAAATTTACAGTTGATTTGTCAGAGGACAAACCATTCACAGAGACAAACTGATATCTTTACGACAGATAAGATCTAAACCAGGCCAGAACTTGTCCATGTAGACCAATTTGGGTTTCCAATCTCTCCAAAAGAATGTGGTGATCGATGGTATCAAAAGCGGCACTAAGATCTAGGAGCACGAGGACAGATGCAGAGCCTCGGTCTGACGCCATTAAAAGGTCATTTACCACATTCACAAGTGCAGTCTCAGTGCTATGATGGGGTCTAAAACCAGACTGAAGCGTTTCGTGTACATTGTTTGTCTTCAGGAAGGCAGTGAGTTGCTGAGCAACAGCTTTTTCTAAAAAATGTAAGAGGAATGGGAGATTCGATATAGGCCGATTTTTAGTTTTTAAAAATATTTTCTGGGTCAAGGTTTTTCAAGAGAGGCTTTATTACTGCCACTTTTAGTGAGTTTGGTACACATCCGGTGGATAGAGAGCCGTTTATTATGTTCAACATAGGAGGGCCAAGCACAGGAAGCAGCTCTTTCAGTAGTTTAGTTGGAATAGGGTCCAGTATGCAGCTTGAAGGTTTAGAGGCCATGATTATTTTCATCATTGTGTCAAGAGATATAGTACTAAAACACTTGAGTGTCTCCCTTGATCCTAGGTCCTGGCAGAGTTGTGCAGATTCAGGACAACTGAGCTTTGGAGGAATACGCAGATTTAAAGAGGAGTCCGTAATTTGCTTTCTAATGATATTGATCTTTTCCTCAAAGAAGTTAATGAATTTATTACTGCTAAAGTGAAAGCCATCCTTTCTTGGGGAATGCTGCTTTTTAGTTAGCTTTGCGACAGTATCAAAAATACATTTCGAATTGTTCTTATTTTCCTCAATTAGGTTGGAAAAATAGGATGATCGAGCAGCAGTGAGGGCTCTTCGATAATGCACGGTACTGTCTTTCCAAGCTAGTCGGAAGACATCCAGTTTGGTGTGGCGCCATTTCCGTTCCAATTTTCTGGAATTCTTGCTTCAGAGCTCGGGTATTTTCTGTATACCAGGGAGCTAGTTTCTTATGACAAATGTTTTTAGGGGTGCAACTGCATCTAGGGTATTGCGCAAGGTTAAATTGAATTCCTCAGTTAGGTGGTTAACTGATTTTTGTCCTCTGACGTCCTTGGGTAGGCAGAGGGAGTCTGGAAGGGCATCAAGGAATCTTTGGGTTGTCTGAGGTGTAATATTCATATGTGAATACATACTGAATTATAATTGGATGCATTTTACCGCCGTATCCTACTGTTCAGTGATTGGTTAAGACCACCCAGACGGTTAGGGCATAGTCAGTTGATCGTGGTTGGAGATAGGCGAACATGTAGTTGTAGCTAGTTAATAAAGAGTTATGTTAAGAAACATCCTGTAGTTCTGCGTTTTATTATTTGTACAAAGCGTACAAAACAAGACATGGTGTCAGAAGTGGGATGGTCTTAAAAGATGGATTTTTCTGGAGTTCCTTCACCTCGAATGGACTGGGAGTCTACAAACTTACCCGATGCATGGCGTAAGTACAAACAGCATGTGGAGCTAATGTTCACGGGTCCTCTGAAGGAAAGAGGAGAAGAGGAAAAATGTAGTTACCTGCTCCTCTGGATCGGTGAAAAAGGGAGAGATATTTACAACACATGGACACTTACCGAGGCTGAATCAAAGGTACTGAAAACATACTACGATCGTTTTGAAGCATATGTTGTGCCGAAGACTAATACAATTTTCGCTAGGTACAAATTCCATGAGAAAGTACAGGGAGCTAGCGAGTCTTTTGAACCGTTTGTGACTGGGCTGCGTCTGCTTGTGAAAGACTGTGATTATGCAAACAAGGATGAGATGGTCAGGGACCGTATTGTATTTGGAATACACTCACCGCGAGTAAGAGAGAAACTTTTGAATGTTGGGTCTGAGCTAACGCTGGACAAAGCTATCGACATAGCCAGATCTCACGAGCTAGCACAGGCTCAGATGAAAACCATTTCGCGCCGCAGCACGAGCGCATCACGTGAACAAGCAGTGCACGCAGTCAGGCAGACATCAAAGCACACCTCCGGTGCCCAGAGAGCGCGTTTCAGAACGGAGAGAGACATAACTCCAAAACAGAGCGACACAGACTCAAAACGCCCCAAAACATGTGGATATTGTGGATACAAAGTGCATGGCGAACAAGGAAATTGCCCAGCTAAAGGCAAACAGTGTACTACATGTGGTAAATGGAATCACTTTGCAAAAGTGTGCAGAGCTTACCGTGTAAAAACAGTACACACAGTGAGTGAAGATGAAATGTCAATCAAAGAGTCAAATGATGATGAGCTGTTTATTGATTCAGTGACACAAAAAAGTCACATATCAGAGACAGAGCAAGCCTTTGCTGACATTGAGATAGGAACACAAGGCACAAAGCTAAAGTTCAAACTAGACACTGGTGCACAAGTAAACATTATTCCTCTGAATAAGTACCACAGCTTGACATCTGAGTGCGAGCTACAGCCCACCATGCGCAGACTGACTGGTTATGGTGGTGAACAGCTCCCAGTAAAAGGCACATGCACTTTCAAATGCAAATACAAGGAAAGTGACATGATGTTGGACTTTTACGTTGTTGACACTAGAGCACCTGCAGTGCTAGGTCTTAAAGCATGTTTAGACATGGACCTCATCAAGCTAGTTTTATCAGTAACAGCACCAGTAGAGACAGAAAATGTACTGGAGGAGTTTGCTGATGTCTTTACAGGAATAGGATTATTCCCAGGAGAATGTACCATTCACCTTGACCCAGACGCAACCCCTGTGGTCTACCCCCCCAAGAAAGATTCCCCTTGCTCTCCGTGCCCGTCTGAAGAAAGAGTTGGAGAGCATGGAGCAATCTGACATAGTCACCAAGGTTACAGAACCGACCGACTGGGTAAACGCATTAGTGGTGGTGGAGAAACCACGCACAGGCAAGCTCCGAGTATGCCTCGACCCAAGAGACTTGAACAAGGCTATCAAACGGCCCCATTACCCTTTACCGACGCTAGATGGCATCACACACAAGCTAGCGGGAGCACACTACTTCAGTGTCATGGACGCTAGATCAGGCTACTGGGCTATCAAGCTCACAGAAGAGTCATCTAAGCTCACAACATTCAACACACCGTTTGGACGCTACAGGTTCCGTCGCCTGCCTTTTGGGATTATCTCAGCCCAAGACGAGTTTCAGCGAAAGATCGACGAAGTGTACAAAGGCCTCGACGGAGTTGTGGCAATTGTGGATGACATCCTTGTCTATGGTCGAACCAAAGAGGAGCACGACCGAAACCTCCGCGCGATGCTGCAAAGATCCCGCGAGAGAGGAGTCCGGCTCAACCCAGAGAAGAGCACAGTCGGCGCTACAGAGGTCAGCTACTTCGGACATCTTCTCACAGCGAATGGAATCAAGCCAGATCCACAGAAGATCTCAGCCATAAAAGAAATGGAGCCACCAAAAAACCGTGCAGAGCTGGAAACAGTGCTTGGCATGGTCAACTACTTATCCAAGTTCGCACCCAGCCTCTCCAATGCTAATGCACCCCTGCGTCAACTGCTAAAGCAGTCCAGTGAGTTTCTTTGGGACAAGCAACACGACATTGCTTTTTAGAATGTGAAAGACTTAATCACGAGAGAACCAGGACCAATCCTTGCCTACTACGACCCCAACAAAGAGCTCAGACTCCAAGTGGACGCGTCGAAGTATGGACTAGGTGCAGTGCTACTGCAAGAAGGAAAGCCCATCGGCTACGCTTCCAAATCTCTCACAGACTGTGAAATCAACTACGCTCAAATTGAAAAGGAGCTCTATGCCATTCTATTCGGATGTAAACGTTTCCATCAGTACGTATATGGACGACAAGTCATTGTGGAATCCGACCACAAGCCCCTTGAGTCAATCATGAGGAAACCACTAGCTGCAGCCCCGCCAAGGCTACAGAGAATGATCCTTCAACTACAAAAATACGACTTCACAATCACTCACCGTCCAGGCAAAGACATCCCTGTCGCAGACACACTCTCCAGGAAGTTTCTTACCTACAACGACAGCAGCCTCAGTGAAGGCATGGACATGCAAGTACACACTGTGTACAGCAACTTACCAGTTAGTGACACAAAACTGAAGGAGATCCAAGCAGAAACAGGAAAGGACTCTCAGCTCACACAGCTGAGGGAAGTCATACAGGATGGATGGCCTGAGGAGAGGAGAAAATGCCCTCGGAGCGTCTCATAATTCTGGAACCATCGTGATGAACTATCACAGATCAACGGAATCATTTTCAAAGGAGAGAAAATCATTATTCCTACCAGTCTCAGAGAAGAGATTTTGACAAAGATCCATGCTGGACACATGGGCATGGAAAAGTGCAAACAGAGAGCACGGGACATTATGTTTTGGCCTGGAATGTGCAAACAAATAGAGGACATTGTTGGTAGATGCACCATCTGTCTTGAAAGACGCCCCTCAAACACCAAAGAGCCAATGTTACCTCACTGTATCCCAGACCGACCCTGGCAGGTCGTGGCAACCGATCTGTTCACCTGGAACAACGAGGACTACATCGTAACAGTGGACTACTACAGCAGATACTTCGAACTCGACAAGCTTCACAGTACCACATCTGCAGCTGTGATACACAAGCTAAAAGCAGCCTTTGCCAGGCATGGCATTGTAGAGACTTTAATATCTGACAATGGGCCCTGTTACAAATCAAATGAGTTTGAATCCTTCACAAAAGCATGGGAGTTCACACATGTCACCACAAGCCCACATTACCCTCAAAGTAAGGGCCTTGCTGAAAAATCTGTGCAGATTGCTAAATCACTCATGGACAAAGCAAAAGCAGACAAGAGAGACCCCTACCTCAGTCTCCTTGAATACCGCAACACTCCAGTTGACAACTTCAAATCACCAGCCCAGCTGTTGATGAGCCGCAGACTTCGCTCAACCCTTCCCAGCACCAACCAGCAGCTGCAACCTGAGGTCGTCAGCTACAATGAAATGCATGGAAAACGTGCACAGAGACAACAACAACAAAAGCGATACTACGACAGGTCAGCTAGACCACTGCCACCACTGATCGACGGAGAGTCAGTTAGAATCCAGGAGCATGGCCTCTGGAAACCAGCAGTCGTCATCCAGCCAGCTGACACTGAACGTTCATATCACGTCCGCACAGCAGAAGGAGCAGTGTACCGCCGCAATCGTCGTCACTTACTGAACACAAAAGAACAACACACTGATGAGATGAACTGTTCCCCTGAAAGAGAACGTGATGGACTAAACACACACACAGCACAACATACACCATACTTACCTGCAACACCACAAGAGCTGTTGACTGACACAGAAGCATGCTCAACATCATATCGCACAAGGTCAGGAAGAGAGGTCAAGCCCAGAGCTGTCCTCGACCTGTGAAATGTCAAAGGGTGTAGGCGGATCACTGCCCTAAAAGAGTTCCAGACTGTAAACTTGTTATTGAAAGTTCACTTGAAAGGCTTTAGTATTGTATTTGTTTGAAATGTTAAGATGTCATTTCTACAGTGAAAGCTGAGTTGCTGAGAATCCCTTGTTCTAAAAGTAACAGTATGTTGGATCATTGTTTCAGAGTCTATGTTGATTCAGTTGGTGTATTATGCAATATAAATGGTTACTTACCTTGAGTTCAAACTACAGAGCATGTATTCAAAAGAAAAGCTTAGAATATGTAAACATTTGTATTTTGTTTTAAAAGAAGGGTGATGTAATATTCATATGTGAATACATACTGAATTATAATTGGATGCATTTTACCGCCGTATCCTACTGTTCAGTGATTGGTTAAGACCACCCAGACGGTTAGGGCATAGTCAGTTGATCGTGGTTGGAGATAGGCGAACATGTAGTTGCAGCTAGTTAATAAAGAGTTATGTTAAGAAACATCCTGTAGTTCTGCGTTTTATTATTTGTACAAAGCGTACAAAACAAGACATGAGGATTTATAGCACGACTTTTGATGCTCCTTGGTTGGGGTCTGAGCAGATTATTTGTTGCGATTTGCAAACGTAATAAAATGGTGGTCCAATAGTCCAGGATTATGAGGAAAAACATTAAGATTCATACTAACGTTACTATCTGTACTTACTGGTGGCACAGACGCTGTTTCATCCTTTCCTACACTGAAATGACCCTTGCCTAACGATTGCGTCTGAAGCTGGGCTTGCAGCACAGCTATCCTCGCCGTAAGGCGATCGTTCTCCTGTATATTATAAGTACAGCGACTGCAATTAGAAGGCATCATGTTAATGTTACTACTTAGCTTCGGCTGATGGAGGTCTTGACGAACCACGTCCAGATAAAGCGTCCGGAGTGAAAAAGTTGAATGAAAAAAAGTTGCGTTAGGGGAAAAACAAAAAATATAAACGGTAATTAAAAAGTAAAACCCGTAAAGTTGTCAGGTAGCAAAGTAAGGTTAGCAACAAAATGCACAGCAGCACGTAAACAAGTCTGCAAGGGTCAGCTCCAGACACCCTACTAGTCTAAAGGCCAGTTGTATTGCTTCTTTAATCAGCACAACAGTTCAGCTGTGCTAAAATCATTGCAATAGGGTTTTCTAATGATCAATTAGCCTTTTAAAATTATAAACTTGGATTAGCTAACACAATGTGCCATTGGAACACAGGAGTGATGGTTGCTGATAATGGGCCTCTGTACGCCTATGTAGATATTACATTAAAAATCAGCTGTTTCCAGCTACAATAGTCATTTACAACATTATTAACAATGTCTACACTGTATTTCTGATCAATTTGAGGTTATTTTAATGGACAAAAAAGTGGGATTTTCTTTAAAAAACAAGGACATTTCTAAGTGACCCCAAATTTTTTGAATGGTTATGTATGTAGTTCTGTCCTTGAGATGTTCTTGTCTATTAATGTTCTGTATTATGTCATGTTTAATGTTTTGTGTGGACCCCAGGAAGAGTAGCTGCTGCTATTGCAACAGCTAATGGGGATCCTAATAAAATACCAAACAATGGATCTCTGGCTGCAGTGTTAAACATGGCCAGATGTAATGGCTGGGTTTGAAGCATGAAAGGATAAATAGTATAGGCTATTGCCAATGGTCAAGATTTAAACCCATTGAGGCAATGAGACCCTTGTGACAGTGGGTAGGAGATACTTGGTATTAGGGCTGGGCGGTATACCGTATTTTGCTATATACCGGTATTGATGCACGGACCGGTTTGTGTATTTACTTTACCTTCTAGAATGGTATTTGAATGTTTGGTTTGTTAAATGTGATATGCCGCTACTGGAGTCATCTCTCTCTCTCTCTCTCTCTCTTTCTCTTTCTCTTTCTCTCTCTCTCTCATATATATATGATGCTTTCCACACAGACCTGGTCCCACCCCCTGTCACTCAAGGAGCGCATTTGTTGTTGTTTCCACTTTGCTTGTTTCCACAAGCGTTCTATAATTACAATATTAGTTTGTGTTTCATACATCTGCAAACAGCTAGTTTGTATTTTCTTAGCAAGTTAAGCTAAATCGTGTTAGCCACTAATGCTAGTTAGCTGGCTAGCTAACTAGCTAACTAGCTAATAAAAGTACTGAGTCAGAGCAAACGTAGCTAGCTAATACAGCCTGATACCAGTGCTGGTGGAGGCCTAAACCAGCATGTTGTTTGTACAACAGTATCTTCTAAATCAAAGAGGAATAGGCGAAGCATGAATATGTTGGCTATATGAATAAAGATTTAATGTAGCCAAAGATTATAGGGTCCCCTAGGAAACACTGAACATCACTTTTGTTCCTACCTTGTCACAATAACTCATCCATTGCATTTTCATTCGTTGTCATGTCAAACACCACTGTATTCAAAGTTCTCACTATTATTTATATTCTAACTATAGAATTAGAATAAACATTCTTTTCCATGATTCCAAAAGTTCACCCAAGTGTTTTGATCTAAATCGCAATTGCAACATTTGATAAAAAATAAGGCCTAGTTTTTTATGCCCATATCGTGGCAGTGTGGAAATTATCTCAAATGAGTCCAGGAAATTATTTTAGGTTGAAGTTGAATTGAACTGTATAAAACAATCAGAATGGAGAAAGCACCATTGAAATAACTTAGCATTTATGTGTTGCCACCCTCCTAGCTAGCTCCTCAGCAAGCTATAAGCAAACTGGAACTTTAGGATCCCCTGAGACTGACAGTGAGCTTCCAGTGGATTTATACACTACACAAAGGGGAGCAGAGATATGATTTTGTGATGGACTATCTGTCACTGTTAATCTAGAAAATCTAAAACTACTGTGTCCTCAACTGGCTTAAGCAAAAATAAATACTACCTGTACTGTCCTAAAATATGAGTTTAAAATATCGACCAGGTCATACTCAGCGTAACAGTAAATATTTTCACCACCCAACCTTTACTCACAGTCTTTAATGACCGAATGTCTCATGCTGTTTTATTCCTTCAATCATCTTTTAGTCAATACTGTCATTGCAATTGGAAGTAGCTATGCAATTCACTTTGTTGTGAGTACGATTTGAATTTTATGACAGGGATATTGACAGACGGAGAGTGCATTACCGGGAAGTTATGGATTCATTAGATTTATTTTTTGCAGGTTGCATATATTATTTCCAAATGCTTTCCTTTCAGAAATAGAACGAAAGAGATGTCTTACCAGGAATAGAGGCGAGACTGATATGAAAGCTAGGGGACATTTATGAAAATACAGCCTTCTCTTCTCTGTCCTCGATGCAACAGGCAAGGCACAATGAGTAGAATGTCATACATTGTCATTAGATGCCCACTCTTCGTGACAACGCTAAGCTAGCTCATTGCAGGACTTTGATCATAGAATGCCTAAATATACTGTTGACTTGTTCTTATTATTTGACCTTTTGACCTCTGTGGCACCTCTGAGTGGGTTGTGGAATGTTGTGATGGGAACTTGTGACATCACGGGACTGAAATCATTATCAGGGAGTCATACTGAGACCAAGGTCCCTTTTTACATATGAGCCTTGAATTAAAGAAATGACAGAAAATGCACACATCAAAATATAAATACAAAATGCAAGCAACATTAAAAAATACAAATAATCATCATCATCATCAGTAATAAGGTCCTCAATCAGCTTTCTGAATTGCACCAAAACATTATTTTGTAATAACATTTGGAAGATTGTTCCACAAATACGGTGCAAGAACTAAAAGCTGATTTACCTAACTCCGAGACCAAAAGATTTTCCAGAGTTATCAATCCCTGAGACTGGGTGTGGTAACTCCTATGTCTGAGGTTTAGTAATGACGTTCGGTACAGTGGGACTTTTTATAAAGGGCCTTATACATTGCTATGTTTTCATGTATCAACCTATGTGACATCAGAGGGCCATCTATCTTTCTGGTAGAGAATGCAGTGATGAATACTAAAAATGTCTCCCGTAATAAAGCGCAGTGTGTTTATAAGAAACTGCATCTAATGGCTTTAATGAAGTGGCAGCATCATAGGTGATGTCGCCATAGTCTAGGACCGATTTGAAAAGTCAACTGAATAATCTGCTTTCTACTATTTAGCAAGAGGCATGACCAATTTCTAGAAAAGAAGCCCATTTTTATTCTTAGCTTCTTAACGAAGTCATCAATATGCTTTTTAAAAGACAGCTTTCCGTCTGTCCAGATATTTGTAAGCAGGGATGGAATCAACATGGACACCATCTAGCGCCAGAGAACAACATATACGTAGTTTTACCTGCAGAGAGAGAGACCGAGAGAGAGATTCTCAGAGCACGTCATTCTTAAACCTTTTATATAAGTCTTTTCAACCACTACTCTTAATACCACTCAGTAAATAGGAGTTATATTTGTACACTGTTTGCTGAAAGGTTTGATGATTTACTTCTCAGAGGATAGTATAGTACTGGATAAGTGTCAGCGCTGCCTGGGCGAAGGAACTGTACACGTATGTAAATGTCATTATCAGAGAAGGCAGTCATGCATTTATTTCACAGAACGACAAAAACAAATTGACGGGAGAAAAAATCTAGTCTATTTAGAGGTTGAGATGAAGTGTGGTTTTGAGAAAGTTTTTTTGGGAAATTGTTTTATTTATTTTATTATTATTCTTTTTTATTGAATTTTTTTGTTTATTTCACTTTTGTTTATTATCTATTATATCTATTATCTATGTAAACATATGTTTCCCATGTCAATAAAGCCCCTTCAATTTAAATTGAGGGAGAGGAGAGGAGGGGACTGTATCGTCATAGTCATGTGACTGCTGGGTCTCCTTGGAGACAGCAGCAGTGTAGTTCATTAAGATGCTGCTGGCTCAGTTAAGAGCAGAGCGGACCAGGGTAGGCAGCTGGCTACAGCAGCTCTTGAATGGTTGGATGTATTTTGCTAGTCGGACTGTTGCTTTCTACCCTCTAAAGGAGGTGAGTGAGATCTCATTATATCCTCTTATCTCAGTTATTATAGTATTAGGGTCCTGGATGAAAGTGGACGCTGGCTTTTTACACTTATTGTTAGTCGTAAATGTTTGAGTTGAGATTTGACTTGTTTGTCAGTATTTTACTAAACTAGAGATATATTTCTAGGGACACTATATTCCTATTACTCTCCCCTTTTCCTTGTCTGAACTGGATCAAAATGCTATTTTTATTGTTTTGGACTTGGGATTTTATATGGAGGTTTAAAAATAGTAGTTAAAAATATGTTCCTTATTATAAACTGTGTGGTTTGAGCCCTGAATGCTGATTGGCTGACAGCCGTGGTATAGCTGTCAGAGCAGCTCACAGATCTCTGCACCTGTACATAGCCCATCTTTAATTGAGCCCAAACTACTACCTTTTCCCCTACTGTATTTATTTATTTTATTTATTTTGCTCCTTTGCACCATATTATTTATATTTTAACTTTTAACTTTCTTCAAACTACAAATCTACCATTCCAGTGTTTTTTCTTGCCATACTTTATTTACTTTGCCACCATGGCATTTTTTTGCCTTTACCTCCATTATCTCACATCATTTGCTCACATTGTATATAGTCTTATTTTTTCTACTGCATCATTGATTGTATGTTGTTTTACTCCATGTGTAACTCTGTGTTTTTGTATGTTGTCGAACTGCTTTGCTTTATCTTGGCCAGGTCGCAATTGTAAATGAGAACTTGTTCTCAACTTGCCTACCTGGTTAAATAAAGGTGAAATAAATAAATAAAATAAAATATCAGACTGTATACCACTGGTATGACAAAATATCTATTTTTACTGCTCTAATTTAGTTGGTAACCGGGGGGGGGGGGGGTGGTATATGGCCAATATATCATGGCTAAGGGCTGTATCCAGGCACTCCACGTTGCATTGCGCATAAGAACAGCCCTTAGCCCTGGCCATATACCACATCCCCTCGAGCATTATTGCTTAAGTATGCCTTGAAAGTATTAGCTTGACTCTGGGGGGTCTAATATTGGATCTTCATGGTAATACTCTGCTGACCCCCTGACCCCTCACTCGTTAGTAGTACTGTGAGTGAATAAGGAATTCAGTTGCTTATTAAGAGAATTACTGATGAAAATATGATGCAGTACTATACAGGTTGAACATTCTTTGAAAACATTTTGGAGAAACGAACAGTATGCTAATACTATTATGATATCAGTACTCAGTTGTGTTGTGACAAGGTAGGGGTGGGATACTTAAAAAAAATATATATATATATATAACTAGGCAAGTCAGTTAAGAACAAATTCTTATTTACAATGACGGCCTACCAAAAAAACTGCTGTGGGGGCTGGGATTAAAGTAAAAATTAAAAATATATGACAAAACACACATCACGACAAGAAACAACACTACTACATAAAGAGAGACCTAAGACGACAACATCGCATGGCAGCAACACAACATGACAGCAACACAACATGCTAGCAGCACAAAACATGGTACAAACATTATTGGGCACAGACAACAGCATAAAGGGCAAGAAGGTAGAGACAACAATACATCAAACGAAGCAGCCACAACTGTCAGTAAGAGTGTCCATGGCTTCAGTCCAAACACTTAAGAGACACACCCTCTCCCCTCAGCCCTCAAAGTGGACACTTCTGATGACGTATCATGACGTCTGACGAGTGTACACTTGCAGGGTGAGGGAGGAAGGAATGATTTTTAAATGGACTGCCCTTGCCCGGAAATTTGTCACTCGTTCATCCCGCGATGATTGTGTTTTCAGCCACTGGGTGCTTTATATGCGCTACAGTCAATTATGATTGCATGTCTACTTATATTAAATATTTTATTATTAATATACGCCTGCTGTATGATAGCTAGCAAATTAATTAGCTAACTAACGTTAGCCTGCCTAGCTGGAACTTCTGAAGAAGGAAAATGTTTTATTTTTACAATTTCCAAAAGATAACCAAACAAAAACATAATTTCTTTTACGAGACGTGTTTGTGCCATCATTTGCATTAGTAGCACAATTTCTAACCTTTTTACATTCGTTTTTACTTACACTAGTATGTTGACTTCTCCATTGATGTTTTTAAGTTTTGCCAGCCTTTTCTTAGTGGATGTACAATTATGGGTAGTTTCAGGCCCCGGAGTGAACATAATTATACACTCGCAAGCTCGAGTAAAACGAGGGCTGAGGGCCTTACGTTGCAAACTTCCTTTGCTTGGCTTATCATTTGGACCGCCCTCCAAGATTGTGACTCGGATTCCTCCATTAGCATAAGCCGAGTGTAAGTAGACCAGAGTGTGTCTTTTATGAGTTTGAACCGCAGCTTGAATCTTTGAGTAAAGAGATGGAGATAAAACTGTCCAGTTTGCAGTGGTGGAAAAAGTACCCAATTTTCATACTTGAGTAAAAGTAAAGATGCCTTAAAAGAAAATGACACAATAAAAGTGAAAGTCACCCAGTAAAATACTACTTGAGTACTTAAGTATCAAAAGTAAAAGTATAAATCATTTAAAATGTATTATATTAAGAAAACCAGACAACATGATCTTCTTGTTTTTTTTAGTTTATGGATAGCCAGGGGCGCAGTTCAACAAACGAAGCATTTGTGTTTAGTGAGTCTGCCAGATCAGAGGCAATAGGGATGACGGGGGATGTTATCTTGATAAGTACGTGAATTAGACAATGTTCCTGTCCTACTAAGCATTCAAAATGTAACCAGTACTTTTGGGTGTCAGGGAAAATGTAAGGAGTAAAAAGTAAATTATTTTCTTTAGGAATGTAGGGGAGTAAAAGTTGTCCAAAATATAAATGGTAAAGTATAGATACCCCCCAAAAACTACTTAAGTAGTACTTTAAAGTATTTTTACTTAAGTACTTTACAGCACTGCCAGTTTGAGTGTGTGTTTCAGCTTGTTCCAGTCACTAGCTGCAGCGAACTGAAAAGAGGAGTGACCCAGGGATGTGTGTGCTTTGGGGACCTTTAACAGAACTGTGACTGGCAGAACAGGTATTGTATGTGGAGGATTAGGGCTACAGTAGGTATCTCAGATAGGGAGGAGTGAGGCCTAAGAGGGTTTTATAAATAAGCATCAACCAGTGTGTCTTGCGACGGGTATACAGAGATGACCAGTTTACAGAGGAGTATAGAGTGCAGTGATGTGTTCTATAAGGAGCATTGGTGGCAAATGTGATGGCTGAATGGTAAAGAAAATCTAGCCTCTCGAGAGCACCCTTACCTGTCGATCTATAAATTATGTCTCCGTAATCTAGCATGGGTAGGATGGTCATCTGAAGGGTTAGTTTGGCAGCTGGGGTGAAAGATGAGCGATTATGATAGAGGAAACCAAGCCTAGATTTAACCTTGATATGTGCTGAGAGAAGGACAGTGTACCTTCTAACCATACTCCCAAGTACTTGTAACAGGGGGTTTTATAAAGAACATCTAGCTCTAATCCGACAGAGGTAGTAATCACACCTGTGAGGAGAAGGGAATTATTCTTACCAATCCACAGGACCTTTTGTTTTGGAGGTGTTCAGAACAAGTTTAAGGGCAGAGAAAGCTTGTTGGACACTAAGAAAGGTTTGTTGTAGAGCTTTTAACATAACATTTGGGGAGGGGCCAGCTGAGTATAAGACTATATCATCTGCATATAAATGGATTAGAGAGCTTCCTACTGCCTGAGCTATGTTGTTGATGTAAATTGAGAAGAGCGTGGGGCCTAGGATTGAGCCCTGGGGTACTCCCTTGGTGACAGGCAGTGGCCGAGACAGCAGATGTTCTGACTTTAAACACTGCACTCTTTGAGAGAGGTAGTAAGAAAACCAGGCCAAAAACCCCTAAGACGCCAATACTCCTTAGCCGGCCCACAAGAATGGAATGGTCTACCGTATCAAAAGCTTTGGCCAAGTCAATAAAAATGGCACCACAACATTGCTTAGAATCAAGGGCAATGGTGACATCATTGAGGACCTTTTAAGGTTGCAGTGACACATCCATAACCTGAGCGGGAACCAGATTGCATACCAGAGAGAATGTTATAGACATCAAGAATGCCAGTCAGTTGATTGACAAGTTTTTCCAACACTTTTGGCCTATAACATTTAGGATCAGCTTGATCTCCCCCTTTAAATAAAGGACGCACTGAGGCTGACTTCCAAGCCATTGGAACCACCCCAGAGAGGAGAAACAGTTTAAAAAGGTCAGAAATAGGCTTGGTGGTGATAGGGGCAGCAACGTTTAAAGAAGAAAGGGTCTAAACCGTCTGACCCAAATGTTTTTGGGGGGGTTAAGTTTTTAAGGAGCTCCTTTAGCACCTCGGACTCAGGAGCTCCTTTAGCACCTCGCCTGCAGGGAGAAACTTTGTAGCGGGGCAGGGGGAAAAGAGGGAGGAGAATCGGGGCTAGTCGCATTAGAAGGGGTGGGAGATGAGGAATGTTGGCCGGGCAAGGAGGCATGGCTTAGTCAAATAGGATACAGAAGATAGCCCTATTTGGTAAAAGACCAAGTCCATATTATGGCAAGAACAGCTCAAATAAGCAAAGAGAAATGACAGTCCATCGTTACTTTAAGACATGAAGGTCAGTCAATGCGGAACATTTCAAGAACTTTGAAAGTTTCTTCAAGTGCAGTCGCAAAAACCATCAAGCGCTATGATGAAACTGGCTCTCTTGAGGACCGCCACAGGAAAGAAAGACCCAGAGTTACCTCTTCTGCAGAGGATAAGTTCATTAGAGTTACCAGCCTCAGAAATGGCAGCCCAAATAAATGCTTCAGAGTTCACGTAACATACACATCTCAACATCAACTGTTCAGAGGAGACTGCGGGAATCAGGCCTTCATGGTCGAATTACTGCAAATAAACTACTACTAAAGGACACCAATAAGAAGAAGAGACTTGCTTGGGCCAAGAAACACGAGCAATGGACATTTTGGTTGATTTTTGGTTCCAACCGCTGTGTCTTTGTGAGACGCAGAGTAGGTGAACGGATTATCTCTGCATGTGTAGTTCCCACTGTGAGGCATGGAGGAGGAGGTGTGATGGTGTGGGGTTGCTTTTCTGGTGACACTGTCTGTGATTTATTTAGAATTCAAGGTACACTTAACCAGCATGGCTACCACAGCATTCTGCAGCGATACTGCATCCCATCTGGCTTGTGCTTAGTGGGACTATCATTTGTTTTTCAACAGGACAATGACCCAAAACACAGCTCCAGGCTGTGTAAAGGCTATTTTACCAAGAAGGAGAGTGATGAAGCGCTGCATCAGATGACCTGACCTCCACAATCCCCCAACCTCAACCCAATTGAGATGGTTTGGGATGAGTTGGACCACAGAGTGAAGGAAAATGTGGGAACCCCTTCAAACCTGTTGGAAAAGCATTCCTCATGAAGTTGGTTAAGAGAATGCCAAGAGTGTGCAAAGCTGTCATCAAGGCAAAGGGTGGCTACTTTGAAGAATCTCAAATATAAAATACATTTTGATTTGTTTAATACTTTTTTGGGGGGGGTTACTACATGATTGCATGTGTGTCATTTCATACTTTTGATGACTTCACTATTATAATACAATGTAGAAAATAGTAACAAATTAAGAAAAACCCTTGAATGAGTAGGTGTGTCCAAACTTTTGACTGGTACTGTAAATTAGAAAGATATAGGATCTTAATTGTATTTGATCACCCTGTTAATAGCCTACATCTGAATGGAGATAGGGGGAAAAAATGTAGATTAAATGGATGAGATGGAGAAAAATACCAAAATCAGTTTGTAACTGTTATTTCTCCATACATGGGACTAGAGTGTGAATTTGAAGATCTCTGGTCCGAGCAGCGGAGTTTACTTCTGAAATGGTACCCAATTCCCTATACAGTACACTGATTTGATCCCTGGTCAAAGTTGTGAGTGTATAAAACATTAGGAACACCTTTCTAATATTGAGTTGCACAACTTTTGCCGTCAGAACAGCCTCAATTCGTCGGGGCATGGACTACAACGTGTCGAAAGCATTCCAAAAGGATGCTGGCCCATGTTGACTCCAATGCTTTCTACAGTTGTCAAGTTGGCTGGATTTCATTTGGGTGGTGGAACTTTCTTGATACACAAGGGAAAAATCCAGCAGCATTGCAGTTCTTAACACACTTAAACCGGTGCGCCTGGCCTACCCCGTTCAAAGGCACTTAAATCTTTTGTCTTGCTCATTCACCCTCTGAATGGCACACATAGACAATCCATGTCTCAATTGTCTCAAGGCTTTAAAATCCTTCATTAACCTGTCTCCTCCCCTTCATCTACACTGATTGAAGTGGACAGGTGTCATCAATAAGGGATCATAGCTTTTACCTGGATTGACCTGGTCAGTCTGTCACAGAAAGAGCAGGTATTCCTAATGTTTTGTACACTCAGTGTATAATGAATAGGATGCCATTTGGGATGCACCCAGAGAGGGGGTCTGTAGTGAGCCAGTGAGTGAGGATAATCTATCCCAACAGAGAGAGCCCCAGCCTTTCAATCAAATCAAATTGTATTTGTCACATACACGTTTTTAGCAGATGTTATTGCGGGTGCAGCGAAATGCTTGTGTTTCTAGTTCCGACAGTGCAGTAATATCTAACAATTTCACAATACATACATATTCTTAATTCCATTCCTTTAAATTTGTAAGTATTTGGATGAGCAATGTCAGAGCAGCATAGACTAAGATACTTCAGTCTGAGACTGCCATCTACTGTATGTAGCGAACGATAGAGCAGCGGAATAATTCAGTTTGTCGTCAGGCAACCAGCCAGCGAGCACAGGACCAAGCAGAGAGAGAGTCCCAGCCAGCCAGCTAGCACAGGACCAAGCAGAGAGAGTCCCAGCCAGCCAGCGAGCACAGGACCAAGCAGAGAGAGTCCCAGCTAGCCAGCTAGCACAGGACCAAGCATAGAGAGTCCCAGCCAGCCAGCGAGCACAGGACCAAGCAGAGAGAGTCCCAGCCAGCCAGCGAGCACAGGACCAAGCAGAGAGAGTCCCAGCTAGCCAGCTAGCACAGGACCAAGCAGAGAGAGTCCCAGCCAGCCAGCGAGCACAGGACCAAGCAGAGAGAGTCCCAGCCAGCCAGCGAGCACAGGACCAAGCAGAGAGAGTCCCAGTCAGCCAGCCAGCACAGGACCAAACAGAGTCCCAGCCAGCCAGCACAGGACCAAACAGAGTCCCAGCCAGCCAGCCAGCCAGCCAGCCAGCCAGCACAGGACCAAGCAGAGAGAGTCCCAGCCAGCCAGCACAGGACCAAGCAGAGAAAGTCCCAGCCAGCTAGCACAGGACCAAACAGAGAAAGCCCCAGCCAGCACTGGGCCAAACAGAGAGAGTCCCAGCCAGCCAGCCAGCACAGGACCAAGCAGAGAGAGTCCCAGTCAGCCAGCCAGCACAGGACCAAGCAGAGAGAGTCCCAGCCAGCCAGCCAGCACAGGACCAAACAGAGTCCCAGCCAGTCAGCCAGCCAGCCAGCCAGCCAGCACAGGACCAAGCAGAGAGAGTCCCAGCCAGCCAGCACAGGACCAAGCAGAGAAAGTCCCAGCCAGCTAGCACAGGACCAAACAGAGAAAGCCCCAGCCAGCACTGGGCCAAACAGAGAGAGTCCCAGCCAGCCAGCCAGCACAGGAACGAACAGAGAGAATCCCAGCCAGCCAGCCAGCACAGGACCAAACAGAGAGAGTCCCAGCCAGCCAGCACAGGACCAAACAGAGAGAGTCCCAGCCAGCCAGCCAGCACAGGACCAAACAGAGAGAGTCCCAGCCAGCCAGCCAGCACAGGACCAAACAGAGAGAGCCCCAGCCAGCCAGCCAGCTAGCACAGGACCAAACAGAGAGAGTCCCAGCCAGCCAGCACAGGACCAAACAGAGAGAGTCCCAGCCAGCCAGCCAGCCAGCACAGGACCAAACAGAGAGAGTCCCAGCCAGCCAGCACAGGACCAAACAGAGAGAGTCCCAGCCAGCCAGCACAGGACCAAACAGAGAGAGTCCCAGCCAGCCAGCACAGGACCAAACAGAGAGAGTCCCAGCCAGCCAGCCAGCACAGGACCAAACAGAGAGAGCCCAGCCAGCTAGCACAGGACCAAGCAGAGAGAGCCCCAGCCAGCCAGCCAGCTAGCACAGGACCAAACAGAGAGAGCCCTAGCCAGCCAGCCAGCACAGGACCAAACAGAGAGAGTCTCAGCCAGCCAGCCAGCACAGGACCAAACAGAGAGAGCCCCAGCCAGCTAGCACAGGACCAAACAGAGAGAGTCCCAGTCAGCCAGCCAGCTAGCACAGGACCAAACAGAGAGAGTCCCAGCCAGCCAGCCAGCTAGCACAGGACCAAACAGAGAGAGCCCCAGCCAGCCAGCCAGCCAGCACAGGACCAAACAGAGAGAGCCCCAGCCAGCCAGCTAGCACATGACAGCACTGCTGATATGAAAGCCAGATGGACCTCTTTGTTTACTCGCCCAAATGACCTTCTGCAGTGCAATGTCACCTTTCCTTTCCCAGTTCCTCACCAGCCTCCGACTTCTAGTTTATTTAGATTCCTTGTCTGCTTTTGTGCCTCTTGTTTGGTGTTAATTCATTTTAAGCTCATAGCATTAAAATAAAATGCCAAGTCTATTATTCTTTCATACAAACCATGCCAAGTTAACTCCCACATACTGAACAGCACAATCAGTAGCAATCTTCTACATACAGTACAGTTGTTCCCTGTATGATAAGAACAGTTCTTCAACAAGTAAGGTTGCATCCATTGAGTCTAGTTATGATTGCTTATACATGAATCTTACAGTAATTTACATTTACATGCAAATGTCCTCTGTCCTCCCTCAAATCTCACCGTAGAGACAGAACCCTCAGATCTCCCCTTAGAGACAGAACCCTCAGATCTCCCCTTAGAGACAGAACCCTCAGATCTCCCCTTAGAGACAGAACCCTCAGATCTCCCATTAGAGACAGAACCCTCAGATCTCCCCTTAGAGACAGAACCCTCAGATCTCCCCTTAGAGACAGAACCCTCAGATCTCCCCTTAGAGACAGAACCCTCAGATCTCCCCTTAGAGACAGAACCCTCAGATCTCCCCTTAGAGACAGAACCCTCAGATCTCCCCTTAGAGGCAGAACCCTCAGATCTCCCCTTAGAGACAGCACCCTCAGATCTCCCCTTAGAGACAGGAACCCTCAGATCTCCCCTTAGAGACAGCACCCTCAGATCTCCCCTTAGAGACAGCACCCTCAGATCTCCCCTTAGAGACAGGAACCCTCAGATCTCCCCTTAGAGACAGGAACCCTCAGATCTCCCCTTAGAGACAGAACCCTCAGATCTCCCCTTAGAGACAGAACCTTCAGATCTCCCCTTAGAGACAGAACCCTCAGATCTCCCCTTAGAGACAGAACCCTCAGATCTCCCCAGTGAATAGCATCAATATACAATGTAGATTTCACATACAGAGGGGCCTCCCGAGTGGTGCACTGGTCTAAGGCACTGCATCGCGGGGCTAGCTGTGCCACTAGAGATTCTGGGTTCGAGTCCAGGCTCTGTCGCAGCCGGTTGAGACCAGCAGACCCATGGGACGGCGCACAATTGGCCCAGAGTCGTCCGGGTTAGGGGAGGGTTTGGCCGGCAGGGATGTCTTGTCGCATTGCGCACTAGCGACTCCTGTGGCGGGCCGGGCGCAGTGCACGCTGACACGGTCGCCAGGTGTACGGTGTTTCCTCCAACACATTGGTGCGGCTGGCTTCCGGATTAAGCAGGCATTGTGTCAAGAAGCAGTGCCGATTGGTTGTGTTGTGTTTCGGAGGACGCATGGCTCTTGACCTTCGCCTCTCCCGAGTCCGTACGGGAGTCACAGCGATGGGACAAGACTGTAACTACCAATTGAATACCACGAAATTGGGGAGAAAAAAGGGTTAAAAAGAACATTTTTTTTTTTTTTTACGATTTCGCATACAGTGTAGAAATAAAGTCCTGTAATCTTCTGTTACTACATACAGCACAGTAGTTTTGTATGATAATGCTTGGTGGTATATTTAGGACTCCTACAGTAATGTAATGTAACCACATATTCTGTGTATAAGTCTGTTTTCACAGTGTAACAATAAAGTGGTGTAATCTTGTGTTTTACTGCAGTCAGCCGAAGCCAGTAGCCAACAACATGAACAACACAATGTTCATGTCCTCTGGTGTACCTACTCCTACTAAAAGGTAAGTGCCTCAGAATTGGCTTTGATATGCCCCTATAGCTAGCTATCATTTCTAACTTATTTCCTCTGAGTTCCTCGCAGAACACCAACTGCTTCTAGCCTCTTATGTCCTGCTCCTGTGTCTTTAAAGATGTCTTCCCCTGTGTCTTTAAAGATGTCCTCCCCTGTGTCTCCCCCTGTGTCTCTAAAGATGTCCTCCCCTGTGTCTCCCCCTGTGTCTCTAAAGATGTCTTCCCGTGTCTTTAAAGATGTCCTCCCCTGTGTCTTTAAAGATGTCTTCCCCCGTGTCTCTAAAGATGTCTTCCCCCGTGTCTCTAAAGATGTCCTCCCCTGTGTCTCTAAAGATGTCCTCCCCTGTGTCTTTAAAGCTGTCTTCCCCTGTGTCTTTAAATATGTTCTCCCCTGTGTCTCCCCCTGTCTTTAAATATGTCCTCCCCTGTGTCTCCCCCTGTGTCTCTAAAGATGTCTTCCCGTGTCTTTAAAGATGTCCTCCCCCGTGTCTTTAAAGGTGTCTTCCCCTGTGTCTTTAAATATGTCCTCCCCTGTGTCTCCCCCTGTGTCTCTAAAGAGGTCTTCCCCCGTGTCTTCCCCCGTGTCTCTAAAGATGTCTTCCCCCGTGTCTCTAAAGATGTCCTCCCCTGTGTCTCTAAAGATGTCCTCCCCTGTGTCTTTAAAGCTGTCTTCCCCTGTGTCTCTAAAGATGTCTTCCACTGTGTCTCTAAAGCTGTCCTCCCCTGTGTCTTTAAAGATGTCTTCCCCTGTGTCTTTAAAGATGTCCTCCCCTGTGTCTTTAAAGATGTCCTCCCCTGTGTCTCTAAAGATGTCCTCCCCTGTGTCTCTAAAGATGTCCTCCCCTGTGTCTCTAAAGATGTCCTCCCCTGTGTCTCTAAAGATGTCTTCCCCTGTGTCTCTAAAGATGTCCTCCCCTGTGTCTTTAAAGATGTCTTCCCCTGTGTCTCTAAAGATGTCTTCCACTGTGTCTCTAAAGCTGTCCTCCCCTGTGTCTCTAAAGATGTCCTCCCCTGTGTCTTTAAAGCTGTCCTCCCCTGTGTCTCTAAAGATGTCTTCCACTGTGTTTCTAAAGATGTCCTCCCCTGTGTCTCTAAAGATGTCCTCCCCTGTGTCTCTAAAGATGTCCTCCCCTGTGTCTCTAAAGATGTCTTCCCCTGTGTCTCTAAAGATGTCCTCCCCTGTGTCTTTAAAGATGTCTTCCCCTGTGTCTCTAAAGATGTCTTCCCCTGTGTCTCTAAAGATGTCTTCCACTGTGTCTCTAAAGCTGTCCTCCCCTGTGTCTCTAAAGATGTCCTCCCCTGTGTCTTTAAAGCTGTCCTCCCCTGTGTCTCTAAAGATGTCTTCCACTGTGTTTCTAAAGATGTCCTCCCCTGTGTCTCTAAAGATGTCCTCCCCTGTGTCTTTAAAGATGGCCTCCCCCGTGTCTTTAAAGATGTCTTCCCCCGTGTCTCTAAAGATGTCCTCCCCTGTGTCTCTAAAGATGTCCTCCCCCGTGTCTCTAAAGATGTCCTCCCCTGTGTCTCTAAAGATGTCTTCCCCTGTGTCTCTATAGATGTCTTCCACTGTGTCTCTAAAGATGTCTTCCACTGTGTCTCTAAAGCTGTCCTCCCCTGTGTCTCTAAAGCTGTCCTCCCCTGTGTCTCTAAAGATGTCTTCCACTGTGTTTCTAAAGATGTCTTCCCCTGTGTCTCTAAAGATGTCCTCCCCTGTGTCTCTAAAGATGTCTTCCCCTGTGTCTTTAAAGCTGTCCTCCCCTGTGTCTCTAAAGATGTCCTCCCCTGTGTCTTTAAAGCTGTCCTCCCCTGTGTCTCTAAAGATGTCCTCCCCTGTGTCTTCCCCTGTGTCTCTAAAGATGTCCTCCCCTGTGTCTTTAAAGATGTCCTCCGCTGTGTCTTTAAAGCTGTCCTCCCCCGTGTCTTCCCCTGTGTCTCTAAAGATGTCCTCCCCTGTTTCTTTAAAGATGTCTTCCCCTCTTTCTTTAAAGATGTCTTCCCGTGTCTTTAAAGATGTCCTCCCCTGTGTCTTTAAAGCTGTCTTCCCCTGTGTCTCTAAAGATGTCTTCCCCTGTGTCTCTAAAGATGTCTTCCTATGTGTCTCTAAAGATGTCTTCCTATGTGTCTCTAAAGATGTCCTCCCCTGTGTCTCTAAAGATGTCTTCCTATGTCTCTAAAGATGTCCTCCCCTGTGTCTTTTAAAGATGTCCTCCCCTGTGTCTTTTAAAGATGTCCTCCCCTGTGTCTTTAAAGATGTCCTCCCCTGTGTCTTTAAAGATGTCCTCCCCTGTGTCTTTAAAGATGTCCTCCCCTGTGGCTTCTCCTTGAGTCCTGAGAAAACTCATTGTTATTTGTTTACTGCTATAGCAGCCCTTATGATGAAGTCCTTAACAACAGTTGATTGAAGTAACATGTATGCGAGGGTTCAATGGCTTTGTCATTAGAAGTAGAATAGTACTGCGTGTAGTACCCCGTGTAGTACCCTTGTACCCGAGTAGTACCGGCGCATGTAGTACCCCGTGTAGTACCGCGATGTAGACAGGCATTGGCAGCAGCTCCGGGCAATTTGAGAGGCAAGATTCAGTACACATTCTCCTCCAGGAGGACACACACACACACACACACGCATACAGTATTTAGATTAGTGTCAGCAGGTAGTCTAAAGGAAGCTGACTTGTTGTTCTATCGTCACCCCAGGCAGTCGCTATATAAGTTACATGATGCTGTGTGCATTTAGATGAGAGAGGTCAACAGGAGGTGTGTGTGTGCGTGCGTGTGTGTGTGTGTGTGTGTGTGTGTGTGTGTGTGTGTGTGTGTGTGTGTGTGTGTGTGTGTGTGTGTGTGTGTGTGTGTGCGCGTGCATGCAGTACGTGCTGAGAAAAGCAGTGATCCCAGGAGATAAGGTAGTGTTTTCTCTCGGATTATCAGATCAGAAGTAGACTAAGGAAGTGTGTGTGCGAATGCATATTTGTGTGTGTTTGCGAAGCAGCAAGCCAGCCTGTCCCCTCCCAGATCCTCCTAGCGTCTGATTGTATTCGCTGACATACTGTCACATTTCCTTTGTAAATATTAATCCATGTAATTATTACTGTGTTCTGCTTGTCTTCCACTGAAGGGCCTTGGAGTCCGAGATGTCACTACAGCTGAGAAATGGGCCTTTGCTTTAACTCACTGGCTCTTAGCTGAGTGTCATGCACCAAAATAATTGTTTATTTGCCATATACTGTATGTTATAAAAACATAGGAACTCTTTCTCACTAGAGCTCTCGCATTAAAAACAGTGCCTACAGTATCTTCATTGTTTTATGTCAGTTATACAGTATAATATTTGTATACTGAGTATTGACCGAAACTCCACCAGATAGGAACTGACTCAACGTGCTAGGAGGGAGGAGTCTATACTCTCGTCATCATGCCCCAAGTTGAGAACACTAATACTCCCACTAGACCTGTTACAACTACCATTGAATCTGCTGATATGTGGTTGGCCCACTTAGCTATCTTAAGATGAATGCACTAACTTTAAATCACTCTGGATAAGAGGGGCTGCTAATTGACTAAAATGTCTTCAGTGAATGTTACATTGGCTACATTGTAATAACAATAACAGGCATCTGTATGAGAGAGAGGGAGGCTGGGAGAGCGAGCGGGATAGAGATGTGATTGTGTTGACAAACAGATTGTGTGTATGAGCAGTCATGTAATATTTTGTAGTAGGACCTAACAACAACAAATTATTTTATTGTCCAATGTGAATAAGAAATGTGTATTTTTTTCGGTCTTGTGAGAGGCTCCACTCAGCACATTCATCCACAGAGCTGCGGCCCTTGTCTGCAAACTTTTTCCTAGATCTCGATGTCTGTCTTGCCAACTGCTATAGGCCTGGTCCCAAATCCCCTGTGCTGTCCTGCCAACTCCTATAGTCATTGTCATACCAGACTGGCATGACAATGACTATAGGAGTTGGCAGGACAGCACAGGGGATTTGGGACCAGGCCATGACAAAGACGATAAGAATTGGCATGACAACACAAACAGATCTAGGAAGAGGCTATTATTTAACATGACAACAACCATAGAGGTTACCAAGACAAGACCGATCTGGGGCCAAGCTCGCAGACAAGGTTGTCTGTGAACATAGAGGTTACCAAGACAAGACAGCACAAAACCGATCTGGGGCCAAGCTCGCAGACAAGGTTGTCTGTGAACATAGAGGTTACCAAGACAAGACAACAAACAGGTATAGGACCAGGCCATTGTCTGCAAGTAGCAGCTGGAGTGGTGCCAAGAACCTCTCTGTCTGACGAAGCAGAGGCAGCAAGACTCAGAGTGGTCTGTAGAAGAATGACCCTTAGAGGAACAGCTAACAAGCCAGCACTTTAATCTGCTCTGTTCTAGAAACCCCTCAGATGTTCGTTAATGTATAACTTTCAATTGACCACTCAGAACTCAATCTAGAGTTCAAAAGCCGGATATAAAGTTGGTTTCTAACAGGACTGACCTCTCAGACTCAATACTGACTCCTAGGGCTGGTTTCCCCAACACAAAATCTCCATTGATGTAAAGCCAAAGGGACAGATTGGTAGTGACAGACTCTAAACATGCACTCCATGACACACTGGAAAGTACTGGGGGGAGGGCACAAACTGAAGGGCTTGAAATTGAAGTCATAGTTGGGTCTCAACAGGTGTATATTTACTAGGAACCAAACAGAAGCAAACAGAACGAAACGGGGAGGGACCTACCTGAATTTGTCCAATAGAAACGATTGTTTTAACTGTTCGGACTAATGATTACACCCCTGGACTGACCTCTCAGAAACGGAATCTAAAGCAGGGATCATCAACTAGATTTTTTTTTAAATTGGGGGGGGGGGGCAGAACATGATTACAAATTGAACGCAAGAAGTACAAACATCTGTACAGACGCTATGTCTGCATGAAAACCTAAGTCACATACATAGTTGACTTTTCCGGGTAAATGGTTTGGAATGAGCAGCAGTAGTGGAATCTGTTGCTGTATAGATTTTTAATTTATTTTATTTAACCTTTATTTAACTAGGCTAACTAAGTATTTTAACTAAGTATTTAACAACAAATTCTTATTTACAATGACGGCCTACCAAAAGGCAAAAGGCCTCCTGCGGGGACGGGGGCTGGGATTAAAAGAATATATATACAGTTGAAGTGGGAAGTTTACATACACCTTAGCCAAATACATTTAAACTCAGTTTTTTACAAATCCTGACATTTAATCCTAGTAAAAATTCCCTGTCTTAGATCAGTTAGGATCACCACTTTATTTTAAGAATGTGAAATGTCAGAGTAATAGTAGAGAATGATTTATTTCAGCTTTTATTTCTTCCATCACATTCCCAGTGGGTCAGAAGTTTACATACACTCAATTAGTATTTGGTAGCATTGCCTTTAAATTGTTTAACTTGGGTCAAATGTTTTGGGTAGCCTTCCACAAGCTTCCTACAATAAGATGGGTAAATTTTGGCCCATTCCTCCTGAGAGCTGGTGAAACTGAGTCAGGTTTGTAGGCCTCCTTGCTCGCACACGCTTTATCAGGTCTGCCTACAAATGTTCTATAGGATTGAGGTCAGGGCTTTGTGATGGCCACTCCAATACCTTAACTTTGTTGTCCTTAAGCCATTTTGCCACAACTTTGGAAGTATGCTTGGGGTCATTGTCCATTTGGAAGACCCATTTGCGACCAAGCTTTACTTCCTGACTGATGTCTTGAGATGTTGCTTCAATATATTCACAAAATTGTCCTACCTCATGATGCCATCTATTTTGTGAAGTGCACCAGTCCCTCCTGCAGCAAAGCACCCCCACAACATGATGTTGTCACCCCCGTGCTTCACGGTTGGGATGGTGTTCTTCGACTTGCAAGCCTCCCCCTTTTTCCTCCAAACATAACGATGGTCATTATGGCCAAACAGTTCTATTTTTGTTTCATCAGACCAGAGGACATTTCTCCAGAAAGTACAATCTTTGTCCCCATGTGCAGTTGCAAACCGTAGTTTGGCTTTTTTTATGCCGGTTTTGGAGCAGTGGCTTCTTCCTTGCTGAGCGGCCTTTCAGGTTATGTTGATATAGGACTCGTTTTACTGTGGATATAGATACTTTTGTACCTGTTTCCTCCAGCATCTTCACAAGGTCCTTTGCTGATGTTCTGGGATTGATTTGCACTTTTCGCACCAAAGTACGTTCATCTCTAGGAGACAGAATGCATCTCCATCCTGAGCAGTATGATGGCTGCGGGGTCCCATGGTGTTTATACTTGCTTACTATTGTTTGTACAGATTAACGTGGTACCTTCAGGCGTTTTGGAAATTGCTCCCAAGGATGAACCAGACTTGTGGAGGTCTTGGCTGATTTCTTTTGATTTCCCCATAATGTCAAGCAAAGAGGCACTGAGTTTGAAGGTAGGCCTTGAAATACAACCACAGGTACACCTCCAATTGACTCAAATGATGTCAATTAGCCTATCAGAAGCTTCTAAAGCCATGACATCATTTTCTGGAATTTTCCAAGCTGTTTAAAGGCACAGTCAACTTAGTGTATGTTATCTTCTGACCCACTGGAATTGTGATACAGTGAATTATAAGTGAAATAATCTGTCTGTAAATAATTGTTGTAAAAATGACTTGTGTCATGCACAAAGTAGATGTCCTAAACGACTTGCCAAAACTATAGTTTGTTAACAAGAATTTGTGGAGTGGTTGAAAAACGAGTTTTAATGACTCCAACATAAGTGTATGTAAACTTCAGACTTGAACTGTACGTACACTACCGTACACTACCGTTCAAAAGTTTGGGGTCACTTAGAAATGTCCTTGTTTTTTAAAGAAAAGCTCATTTTTTTGTCCATTAAAATAACATCAAATTGATCAGAAATACAGTGTAGACATTGTTAATGTTGTAAATTACTATTGTAGCTGGAATATCTACATAGGCGTACAGAGGCCCATTATCAGCAACCATCACTCCTGTGTTCCAATGGCACGTTGTGTTAGCTAATCCAAGTTTATCATTTTAAAAGGCTAATTGATCATTAGAAAACCCTATTGCAATTATGTTAGCACAGCTGAAAACTGTTGTTCTGATTAAAGAATCAATAAAACTGGCCTTTAGACTAGTTGAGTATCTGGAGCATCAACATTTGTGAGTTCGTTTACAGGCTCAAAATGGCCAGAAACTAAGACTTTATTCTGAAACTCGTCTGTCTATTCTTGTTCTGGGAAATGAAGGCTATTCCATTTGAGAAATTGCCAAGAAACTGAAGTTCTTGTACAACGCTGTGTACTACTCCCGTCACAGAACAGCGCAAACTGGCTCTAACCAGAATAGAAAGAGGAGTGGGAGGCCCCAGTGCACAACTGAGCAAGAGCACAAGTACATTAGAGTGTCTAGTTTGTCCCGCCCCTCCCTCTCTCTCTCCGCCCCCTCCCTCTGTCTCTCCCTTCCTCTCTCCGCCGCTCCCTCTCTCTCTCCGCCCCCTCCCTCCCTCTGTCCCTCCATGCCCCCTCCCTCACTCCGCCCCCTCCCTCCCTCTGTCCCTCCGTCCCTCTCTGCCCCCTCTCTCTGTCCCTCCCCTTCCTCTCTTCCCTCTCTCAATTCAATTCAAGGGCTTTATTGGCATGGGAAACATATGTTAACATAAACAAAAGTGAAACAAACAAAAATTAGCAGTAAACATAACACTCACAGAAGCTCTCTCTCTCCAGTGTCTTAGAGAGTCCCAGCAGGCTAGACGAGGAGCATCGTCTCATTGCTCGCTATGCAGCGCGCCTTGCAGCAGAGGCAGGCAACTCCACAGTGAGTTGCTCCACAGTGAGTAGTGAGTGTGTGTGCGTGCGTGTGTGTACGTGTATAGGCTGCCCCAGGGTGGTATTCTGTCAGCCTTTATTTATCCACTTCTTATTATGTAACTGCAGAATGTCCATGAACAGAACAATCATCTCTGCACCCAGAACCAAATCAGATGAGGTTAAGGCTGTCACCAGACACTAACATAATCATTACCCACAGTGTACTGTCACCAGACACTAACATAATCATTACCCACAGTGTACTGTCACCAGACACTAACATAATCATTACCCACAGTGTACTGTCACCAGACACTAACATAATCATTACCCATAGTGTACTGTCACCAGACACTAACATAATCATTACCCACAGTGTACTGTCACCAGACACTAACATAATCATTACCCACAGTGTACTGTCACCAGACACTAACATAATCATTACCCACAGTGTACTGTCAGACACTAACATAATCATTACCCACAGTGTACTGTCACCAGACACTAACATAATCATTACCCACAGTGTACTGTCAGACACTAACATAATCATTACCCACAGTGTACTGTCACCAGACACTAACATAATCATTACCCACAGTGTACTGTCACCAGACACTAACATAATCATTACCCATAGTGTAGTTTGTCAAAGTGAAAGATTAAATGAAAGTGCAGGTTGGCTGACATGGCCCCTGATGTTAGTATAGTCACTCAAAAGTCTAAAGCACAGCACACATGACTTTGACTTCTGGGCAGTAGATCATGTTTTTCTCTTTTATCCGCTCAGTTTTGTTAACTCTGTTTTTAATGTGTAATTTTGTCTTTTAGCAATGTCCTCCAAGCGATCTGAGTTTCAACTTCGATGCCAACAAACAACAGAGGCAGCTAATAGCAGAACTAGAAAACAAAAACAGGTCGGAATGTATTTGACTGTCACTTTATGAAGAAACATTAAGCAATTTTAAAAATCTGTACTAAATATTTTCTTTATCAGTTAATCAGATTTATTGTATGCTCATAATTTAAGAATTTTGTGAATTATAAGTAAATAGATTTCAGTTTATGTTGGTCACCGGGATCTGCTTTCAGAAAGTCACTTTCCGGCAGATTTTAAATCTCCATTTTGTTGTGTCTTCTGGTTCCTCAGAGAGATCCTCCAGGAGATCCAGCGGCTACATCTGGAGCATGAACAGGCCTCCCAGCCCACCCCAGAGAAGGCCCAGCAAAACCCCACACTGCTGGCTGAACTCAGGCTCCTTAGGTACCACATATCCAGCTATATTACCCACCTACACTGTATCTTATAGGGGAGATCATTACCCACCTTCATCTAATAGGAGGGATCATTACCAACCTATATATTATAGGAGAGATCATTACCCACTTACAGTATATATTATAGGAGAGATCATTACCCACCTACAGTATATATTATAGGAGAGATCATTACCCACCTAAATCTAATAGGAGAGATCATTACCCACCTACATCTAATAGGAGAGATCATTACCCACCTAAATCTAATTGGAGAGATCATTACCCACCTTCATCTAATAGGAGAGATCATTACCCACCTATATATTATAGGAGAGCTCATTACCCACCTAAATCTAACAGGAGAGCTCATTACCCACCTAAATCTAACAGGAGAGATCATTACCCACCTAAATCTAATTGGAGAGATCATTACCCACCTTCATCTAATAAGGGAGATCATTACCCACCTATATCTAAAGGGAGAGATCATTTCCTACCTATATCTAAAGGGGGAGATCATTACCCACCTACAGTATATCTTATAGGAGAGATCATTACCCACCTGTATCTAATAGGAGAGATCATTACCCAACTACATCTAAAGGGAGAGATCATTACCCACCTATATCTAAAGGGAGAGATCATTACCCACCTGTATCTAAAGGGAGAGATCATTACCCACCTACAGTGCATTCGGAAAGTATTCAGGAAATGTATTAAAATAAAAAACTGAAATATCACCTTTACATACGTTTTCAGACCCTTTACTCAATACTTTGTTGAAGCACCTTTGGCAGCGATTACAGCCTTGAGTCTTCTTGGGTATGATGCTACAGGCTTGCCACAACTGGATTTGGGGAGTTTCTCCCATTCTTCTCTGCAGATCCTCTCAAGCTCTGTCAGGTTGAATGTGGAGCGTCACTGCACAGCTATTTTCAGGTCTTTCCAGGTATGTTCAAACGGGTTCAAGTCCGGGCTCTGGCTGGGCCACTCAAGGATATTCAGAGACTTTTCCCAGAAGCCACTCTTGCGTTGTCTTATCTGTGTGCTTAGGGTTGTTCTCCTGTTGGAAGGTGAACCGTCGTCCAGTCTGAGGTCCTGAGCGCTCAGGAGCAGGTTTTCATCGAGGATCTCTGTATTTTGCTTTGTTCATCTTTCCCTCGATCCTGACTAGTCTCCCAGTCCCTGCTGCTGAAAAACATCCCCACAGCATGATGCTGCCACCACCATGCTTCACCATAGGGATGGTGCCAGGTTTCCTCCAGACGTGACGCTTGGTATTCAGGCTTTCATGTTTGTGATGGTTGAATTTGTGGGTGGGCATGTAGATAGTGTTTTCAGTCCTCCATTTGGATCTCATAGTCGTGAATGAAGATAATTACCAAATGCCCACCAGAGGTTGTTTCAGTGCCGATGGACTGGTTCAATCGTCTCATCACATTAAAAGGGATTTCGCCAGTGGTATGTTGTCTCTTCCTGTTACCCTGGAATGTGACCAGGCTCAGAGAAGAGACTATGTAGTGCAGTGGTTGGTAACCCTGGTCCTGAAGAGCAACTGTAGGGCCTAGGGCAGGAGTAGGCAACCCTGGTCATGTTTTTGTTTTAACGGGCCTGGAAGACCAGGTGTGTTGAATTTAGGCAATCACTGAACTGATCAATTAGCTCAGTTGGTCAGGTACGGTGCCTAGCTGGAACAACATCCTGCAGGACCTGCGGCCCTCCAGGAACAGGGTTGTCTAACCCGGAGGTAGTGTAACCAGGCTCAGAGAAGAGACTGTGTCTGTGTAGTGGTGTGATATTAGGAAAGATATGAACAAGGGACTGAATAATGTCTTCCATCATCACCACTCAGCGTCTGCACTCAGGGACGCCACCTGACGGAAGACAGTCGGGACTGACTAGGGTTGGGAATTCTCAGACCAAGGACGGATCATTGTTACTGTGGGAGGCGACCCTAGGGAGCCTTAGTGACTGACAGACTTTCACCTTTCAGGAGGCAATAGAGACTAACAGCTTGTGTGTGTGTGTGTGTGTGTGTGTGTGTGTGTGTGTGTGTGTGTGTGTGTGTGTGTGTGTGTGTGTGTGTGTGTGTGTGTGTGTGACAACAGGCACAGGAAGGATGAGCTGGAGAGGCGCATGTCAGCCCTACAGGAGAGCAGACGGGAACTGATGGTCCAGCTAGAGGGACTGATGAGGCTACTCAAGGTAGGAGAGGACTCTGACAGCCTAATATCTACTACAGATTATTATATATATTATAAACACTATCTGTTTCTTGTTCTTCAGACTTTTATATACTGACGCTGTCATTTTTTACTATATAGTTGTATATCAAATCAAATGTTATTGGTCACATACACATGGTTAGCAGATGTTAATGTGAGTGTAGTGAAATGCTTGTGAGAGAGAGTGCAGTATCAACCTCTGTCATTATTGCATTTTATACCATCAGGTATTCGTTAACATCAACCATGAATTTGTTTCAACTGTTTAGAACGTATTGGACACTGCATTGATTGTAGTTGACAGTTGCTCTCCCTCAGGGTCCATTGGTTAACTTGCAGAAACCTGTCTTTCCTGTCCTGATATTGAAGCTCCTGACTCTTTGCTACTGTTTTATATTTTCTCTCTCTGTCTTTGTCACTTTTTCTCTCTTTCTGTCTCGCTCTCTTTCTCTCTCTCGCGCTCTCTCTTTCTTTCTCTCCCTCTTTTTCCTTTTTCTCTCTTTTTCTCTCGTTCTCTGTATCTCCCTCTCTCTCTGTCACTTCTTCTCTCTCTCCCTCACTGCTCATGCCTCCTATCACTGCTTACCATTGGCTGACTGATAGGATGACGAGCAGAAGCAGGCAGTAAGTGTGTCTCTCTTCAGTTTACATTAAGGAAGTAGTGGAGTAGCAGCACCAGACCCAGTCACTCTCTAACCATAACATTACATGTCACACTACTGTCCACTCTTAATGCACGTGTTGATATGTCTCAGATGGATAGTGTTTAAGGAACTTCCAGTAGCAGCATTTTTTATGGACATGTTATGTACTTGCGCTGGTCGGTTTGAGGCAGCACTGTTTTCCTACAGAGATTTGGCACAGTACTTTTATAGATGGGTTATTTGTCACGTCATGCAGTCCTGGACCAGACTGGCTCTAAGCCATACAGTCGTGGACCTGCGGGCAGGCTGGTTCTAAGCCATACAGTCGTGGACCTGGGCTCAAACGCTATTCGAAATCTTTCAAATACCTTCAGCGTTTGCTATAGCCTGCCTGGAGTGCAAGATGGGCGGGGTTTGACGTTTTGGGACTATCCTAATGGTCCATTTAAGCTAAGCAGGCTCAATCAAGCACAGATGCAGTATTTGAAATGATTTGAATAGTGTTTGAATCCGGGTCTGCTCCTGAGCCCTGACATGGGTCTCATTAGATTTCAGAGCAGTAAAGATGCTGTAATAGACAGGGAGTGTATGTTCGGGGGGGGGGGGGGTGTTAGGCTTGGGCGGTATCCAGATTGTCATACCTTCATACCGACCTTGTGCCATACCGGGATATTCTGTAATACCGGCATTGCACACAAGGGGCGCTATTTTCAAACCCCACTGAGCCTTTGTAATCTGAAGGTTAGCAATGCTAACAAGTACATGTAAAATCCCATAGCATTCTCTATCTAAATGCTAACGAGCGAATTGTGGACATTTTATAGTCTCTAAGCAGCTCCGTCTTGTTCTAAGTTGAGTTTGAGGTGGTGAGCCGACATCCAAGCTGAGATATCTGCCAGGCACGCAGAGATGCATTTCGCCACATGGGTGTCAGAAATGGGAAAGGAGAAAAGTAGTTGTGTCATCCGCAAAGCAATTATAGGAGACGACGTGAGGATATGACGAGCCGAGTGACTTGGTGTATAGAGAGGAGAGGGCCTAGAACCGAGCCCTGAAGGACACCATTAGTGAGAGTACGTGGTGCAGACACAGATCCTTTCCACGTCACTTGGTAGCGGCCTGCCAGGTAGGATGCAATCCAAGAGTCTGCAGAGTCTGAGACGCCCCAGCCCTGAGAGTGTGGAGAGAAGGGTCTGATGATTCATAGTGCGGTTCATGGTGTCGAAGGCAGTCAATATATCTAGGAGGATGGGAACAGAGGAGAGAGAGTCAGCTTTGGCAGTGAGGAGAGCCTCCGTCACACAGAGGAGAGCAGTGACCCATCTTATAGCCTGACTGATTAGGGTCAAGAAGATCGTTCTGAGAGAGATAACGAGAGAGTTGATCAGAGACGACACGCTCAAGTGTTTTGGAAAGAAAAGAAAGCAGGGATACAGGTCTATAGTTTTTGACATCAAATGAGTCGAGTGTTGGTTTCTTGAGGAGCGGAGCGACTCAGGCCATTTTGAAGTCAAAGGGGACGCATCCAGTGGTCAGAGATGAGTTAATGAGGGAAGTGAGGAATGGGAGAAGGTCTCCAGAGAGGGTCTGGAGAAGGGAGGAGAGGATGGAGTTAAGCGAGCAGGTTGTCGGGCGCCCAGACCTCACTAGTCACAGGATTTCATCTGGAGAGAGAGGGGAGAAAGAGGTCAAGGCGTAGGGTCGTTCTGTGTGAGTGAGACCAGTGGACTCAATAGCCTGTGTGAATGAGGAGCAGACTGTCATCAACCTTCTTTTCAAAGTGGTTGACAAAGTCGTCCGCAGAGAGGAAGGGAGTGGAGTATTAAGGGGGGAGGAAAAGGTAGAAAATAGTTTCCTAGGGTTAGAGGCAGAAGTTTGAAATGTAGAGGGATAGAAAGGGGCGTTAGCAGCGGATTCAGAGGAAGAGAAGGTAGAGAGGAATCAGTGAAAGGATGATAGGTCCTCCGGAAGTTTTGTTTTCCTCCATTTTGGCCCGCAGCCCTGTTCTGTAAGCTCGCAGCCCTGTTCTGTAAGCTCGCAGCCCTGTTCTGTAAGCTCGCAGCCCTGTTCTGTAAGCTCGCAATGAGTCACTCAGCCACGAAGCAAGAGGGGAGGGGAGGGCCGAGCCAGCTCGGGAGGAAATGGGGTAGTGTGAGTCAAAGGATGCGGAAAGGAAGGAGAGTAGAGTCGAAGAGGCTGAATCAGTACACAGGAGAGAAAAGGATTTAGAAGGGAGAGATGATAGGTTAGAAGAGGAGAGAGTAGTGGGAGAGAGGGCGCGAAGATTGCAACGGCACATGACCATCTGGGTAGGGGCTAAGAGGGTTGGAGGAAAGAGAGACAGAAAAGGAAACAAAAGTAGTGATCATCGACCTTGAGGGGGGTTGCAGTGAGATTAGTAAACGGACAGCCTCTAGTGAAGATGAGGTCAAGCATATGCCTTGTGAGTTGGAGAGGATTGGGAAAGGGTGAGGTCAAAAGGCAAGGAGGGGAATGAGAGAGTTGCAAATAAATTAATCGAAGGGAGAGGTCGGGAGATAGAAGTCACCCAGTAAAAGAGGTGAGCCATCATCAGGAAATAAGTTTATGAAAGTGTTAAGGTCATTGAGGAACTCTCCAAGGGAACCTGGTGGGCAACAGATGACAACAATGTTAAGATTGAGTGGACAAGTGACAGTGACAGAATGGAATTCAAATGAGGAGATGGACAGGTGAGAGAGTAGATGGACAGGTGAGAGGGAGAAAATACCAAATCTCCAGGAGAAATGAGTAGCCCTGTGCCACCACCGCGACGACCAGATGCTCTTGGACTATGAGAGAAAACGTAGTCAGATGAAGAGAGAGCAGCTCTGAAGGGCATCATAGGCTTAGATTAACTCAGCGTTCTTGACTGCAGATCAGCAGTTCCAAATGCTGCCAGAGACCTGGAGGGTAAATGAAAAGGGTTGCAGTCAAGGAGTGGGGAGCTCACAAGCTCCGGTCTCTCGTCATTGTGTGTTTGTAAACAAACACCACGTGACTGGGAACTACTGGCAAGCTTCATAATGAAAAATGATGTGACAGGTGAAATGAAGAACGCAATCTTCTTTCTCTCTTAACGTATTGCACAAGTTGACTGCAGGTATTTACTTAAAAAGTAGCTACAAATATTTATTTATATATTGTTTTTACTTAAAAGAAAATATTTTACTTCTTCATAGTTTCAACGGTATTGAAAAACCATCCTGTGGCTATTTCCAAATACCCCGGTATACGGTATATATGGCATACTGCCCAAGACGTGTGTGTGTTTTCTTAGCAAAGATAACAGGTGGTGGTCTAGGCCTCTTCTACTCCTAACCTATGGTAATATTGGTATGTTTCCTAACCTATGGTAATATTGGTATGTTTCCTAACCTATGGTAATATTGGTATGTTTCCTAACCTATGGTAATATTGGTATGTTTCCTAACCTATGGTAATATTGGTATGTTTCCTAACCTATGGTAATATTGGTATGTTTCCTAACCTATGGTAATATTGGTATGTTTCCTAACCTATGGTAATATTGGTATGTGTCCTAACCTATGGTAATATTGGTATGTTTCCTAACCTATGGTAATATTGGTATGTTTCCTAACCTATGGTAATATTGGTATGTTTCCTAACCTATAGTAATATTGGTATGTTTCCTAACCTATGGTAATATTGGTATGTTTCCTAACCTATAGTAATATTGGTATGTTTCCTAACCTATGGTAATATTGGTATGTTTCTATAGTTTGTTTCCTAACCGGTGGTGATGTTGATATGTTATCAGGTCCAGACAGGAGGCTCAACCCACTCCTCCCCCAGCCACGGGGCAGGCTGCTCCATGCCCATGCCGATCCGCTCCACCTCAGCTGGGTCCACCCCCACCCACACACCCCAGGACTGCCTGGTCGGGGTGGGGGGCGACGTGCTGGAGGCCCTCGCTCAGGGTGAGTCCTGGACCTCCACCCAGCGGGAAAAACTGTGCAAAACGGGTTGACATCGGTTACTGGTTGAAAAGGCATCATGATGTCATTTCAACTCGCTTTTTCTGCTGGGCGATGTCCTGTTGTTAGTTATCCATTTTCTGACCTTGTTTGAGTTAAGGACAACACAACATTTTGATCTGTGATTGAGCTGTGACATATTTCATTAAAGTGCATTCCATGTGGCTCAGTTGGTAGAGCATGGTGTTTGCAACGCCAGGGTTGTGGGTTCGATTCCCACGGGGGACCAGTATGGGGGGAAAAAAAAAAAAACTATGTATGAAATGTATTCACTACTGTAAGTCGCTCTGGAATAGAGCGTCTGCTAAATGACTAAAATGTAAATGCAAAATAGTAGCCACTAAATGTCATATACAGTTGAAGTGGGAAGTTTACATACACCTTAGCCAAATACATTTAAACTCAGTTTTTTACAAATCCTGACATTTAATCCTAGTAAAAATTCCCTGTCTTAGATCAGTTAGGATCACCACCTTATTTTATGAATGTGAAATGTCAGAATAATAGTAGAGAGAATGATTTATTACAGTTTTAATTTCTTCCATCACATTCCCAGTGGGTCAGAAGTTTACATACTCAATTAGTATTTGGTAGCATTGCCTTTAAATTGTTTAATTTGCGTCAAACGTTTTGGGTAGCCTTCCATAAGCTTCCCACAATAAGTTTGGGTGAATTTTGGCCCATTGCTCCAGACAGAGCTGGTGTAACTGAGCCAGGTTTCTAGGCCTCCTTGCTCGCACACGCTTTTTCAATTCTGCCCACAAATGTTCTATAGGATTGAGGTCAGGGCTTTGTGATGGCCACTCCAATACCTTGACTTTGTTGTCCTTAAGCCATTTTGCCACAACTTTGAAAGTATGCTTGGGGTCATTGTCCATTTGGAAGATCCATTTGCGACCAAGCTTTAACTTCCTGACTGATGTCTTGAGATGTTGCTTCAATGTATCCACATAATTTTCCATCCTCATGATGCCACCCCCGTGCTTCACGGTTGGGATGGTGTTCTTCGGCTTGCAAGCATCCCCCTTTTTCCTCCTAACATAACGATGGTCATTATGGCCAAACAGTTCTATTTTTGTTTCTTCAGACCAGAGGACACTTCTCCAAAAAGTACGATCTTTGTCCCCATGGGCAGTTGCAAACTGTAGTCTGGCTTTTTTATGACGGTTTTGGAGCAGTGGCTTCTTCCTTACTGAGCAGCCTTTCAGGTTATGTCGATATAGGACTTGTTTTACTGTGGATATAGATACTTTTGTACCTGTTTCCTCCAGCATCTTCACAAGGTATTTTGCTGTTGTTCTGTGATTGATTTGCACTTTTCACACCAAAGTACGTTCATCTCTAGGAGACAGAACGCGTCTCCTTCCTGAGCGGTATGACGGCTTCTTGGTTCCATGGTGTTTATACTTGCGTACTATTGTACAGATGAACTCGGCACCTTCAGGCGTTTGGAAATTGCTCCCAAGGATGAACCAGACTTGTGGAGGTCTACAGTTTTTTTTTCTGAGGTCTTGGCTGATTTCTTTTGATTTTCCCATGATGTCAAGCAAAGTGGCACTGAGTTTGAAGGTAGGCCTTGAAATACATCCACAGGTACACCTCCAATTGACTCAAATTATGTCAATTAGCCTATCAGAAGCTTCTAAAGCCATTTGTAGAGTGGTTGAAACACAAGTTTTAATGACTCCAACCTCAGTGTATGTAAACTTCTGACTTCAACTGTAAGTCACTGACTATTTTCATTGACTGTGTCCTCTGTGTTTCAGGTGTACCTAGAAATCTTCGTAATGATCTGTTGGTCGCTGCAGATTCAATCACAAACACAATGTCATCACTCGTCAAAGAACTCCACTCAGGTTCGTTGAGAGACACATGACTGCTATGTTGCTTGTGATTGGTTGATAACTCTCTGGGACTTAAGTTATATTCTCTTTAATAAAGTAGATGATGCTGCAGAGGAAGAGGACAACCAGATGAGGAACGGAGGCCTGAGGGACAGGCGTGAGGAGGACAACCAGATGAGGAACGGAGGCCTAAGGGACAGGGGGGAGGATGAGGACAACCAGATGAGGAACAGAGGCCTAAGGGACAGGGGGGAGGATGAGGACAACCAGATGAGGAACGGAGGCCTAAGGGACAGAGGGGAGGATGAGGACAACCAGGTGAGGAACAGAGGCCTAAGGGACGGGGGGGAGGAAGAGGACAACCAGATGAGGAACGGAGGCCTAAGGGACAGGGGGGAGGAAGAGGACAACCAGATGAGGAACGGAGGCCTAAGGGACAGGGGGGAGGATGAGGACAACCAGATGAGGAACGGAGGCCTAAGGGACAGGGGGGAGGATGAGGACAACCAGGTGAGGAACAGAGGCCTAAGGGACAGGGGGGAGGAAGAGGACAACCAGATGAGGAACGGAGGCCTAAGGGACTGGGGGGAAGAAGAGGACAACCAGATGAGGAACGGAGGCCTAAGGGACAGGGGGGAGGAAGAGGACAACCAGATGAGTAACGGAGGCCTAAGGGACAGGGGGGAGGAAGAGGACAACCAGATGAGGAACGGAGGCCTAAGGGACAGGGGGGAGGATGAGGACAACCAGGTGAGGAACAGAGGCCTAAGGGACAGGGGGGAGGAAGAGGACAACCAGATGAGGAACAGAGGCCTAAGGGACAGGGGGGAGGATGAGGACAACCAGGTGAGGAACAGAGGCCTAAGGGACGGGGGGAGGAAGAGGACAACCAGATGAGGAACAGAGGCCTAAGGGACAGGGGGGAGGAAGAGGACAACCAGATGAGGAACAGAGGCCTAAGGGACAGGGGGGAGGATGAGGACAACCAGATGAGGAACAGAGGCCTAAGGGACAGGGGGGAGGAAGCCTTGGCTCACTATATCTTATTACACAGTTTATTTTCCTGTATCAAGCTGTTGCGATTTTAATTAGTAATTTCTTTGAAACAACATTCTAGAATTCTAATTATTTGGACAAACCTACCCATTCAAGGGTTTTTCTTTATTTTTACTATTTATGTCAAAACTACAAAATAGCACATATGCAATCATGTAGTAACCAAAAAAGTGTTAAGTAAATCAAAATATATTTTATATTTTGATTTTTCAAAGTAGCCACCCTTTGCCTTGATGACAGCTTTGCACACGCTTGGCATTCTCTCAACCAGCTTCACCTGGAATGCTTTTCCAACAGTCTTGAAGGAGTTCCCACATATGCTGAGCACTTGTTGGCTGCTTCACTCTGCGGTCCAACTCATCCCAAACCATCTCAATTGGGTTAAGGTCGGGTGATTGTGGATGCCAGGTCATCTGATGCAGCACTCCATCACTCTCCTTCTTTGTCAACTAGCCCTTACACAGCCTGGAGGTGTGTTTTGTCATTGTCCAGTTGAAAAATAACTGATATTCCCACTAAGCGCAAACCAATGGGATGGCGTATCAATGCAGAATGCTGTGGTAGCCATGCTGGTTAAGTGTGCCTTGAATTCTAAATAAATCACTGACAGTGTCACCAGCAAAGCACCCCCACACCATCACACCTCCTCCTCCATGCTTCACGGTGGGAACCACACATGCAGAGATAATCCGTTCACCTACTCTGCATCTCACAAAGACACGGCGGTTGGAACCAAAAATCTCAAATTTGGACTTACCAGACCAAAGGACAGATTTCCACCAGTCTAATGTCCATTGCTCGTGTTTCTTGGCCCAAGCAATTCTCTTATTATTATTATTATTGGTGTCCTTTAGTAGTGGTTTCTTTGCAGCAATTCGACCATGAAGGCCTGATTTACTCAGTCTCAGTTGATGTTGAGATGTGTCTGTTACTTGAACTCTGTGAAGCATTTATTTGGCCTAACTCTAATGAATGTATCCTCTGCAGCAGAGGTAACTCTGGGTCTTCCTTTCCTGTGGCGGTCCTCATGAGAGCCAGCTTCATCATAGCGCTTGATGGTTTTTGCGACTGCCCATGAAGAAACTTTCAAAGTTCTTGACATTTTCAGCATTGACTGACCTTCATGTCTTAAAGTAATGATGAAGTGTCATTTCTCTTTGCTTAATTGAGCTGTTCTTCTCATAATATGACTTGGTCTTTTACCAAATAGGGCTATCATCTGTATACCACCATTACCTTGTCACAACACAACTGATTGGCTCAAACCCATTAAGAAGGAAAGAAATTCCACAAATTAACTTTTAACAAGGCACACTTGTTAATTGAAATGCATTCCAGGTGACTACCTCATGAAGCTGGTTGAGAGAATGCCAAGAGAGTGTATCAAGGCAAGGGGTGGCTACTTTGAAGAATTTCAAATGTAAAATAAATTTTGATTTAACACTTTTTTTGGTTACTACATGATTCCATATGTGTTATTTCATTATTCTACAATGTAGAAAATAGTAAAAATGTAAGGAAAAACACTTGAAAGAGTAGGTGTGTCCAAACTTTTGACTGGTACTGAGTATTAGACTTTTATGTTACTGCAAATAACGGGACATTTTTCACTTTGTTTTCCAGCCGATGCAGAATGAAAAGAAATGTATGAATATTCCTATACTTTTAATATTGTCTGTATATCATCGCATAGTCGTTAATGAGTCATTCACAATGTAAATCAACAAATCTCTCAATGACCTATAAACAAAATAGAAATCACAGGAACTTTTTCAGTCCCACTTGTTCATCAAAATCCCAAATCCTTCCTCTGTGAATATTTATAGTTATGTTGTGGCCCAGTCTAATCCATCTGTCTGCCTCTGTCTTCAGGCACAGTGAGAGATCTAAAACATCATTGAGGGAACAACAACCTCCCCAAACACCACTCCATTGATCTAGACAAGATGTCAGACTGGAGAAGAAGAATCAGAATGAGAATCTGCCACTCCGACCAAACCCTTCTATCAGGAATTAGCACGTATTAATGCATGCTGTTATCAAACAGGATTTCACTGTGTGAACTCTTATTAAACATGTTTGTTACACCTTGCTGTGGGATGTCTGTTGGCAAGTGTATATGTCATTCTGTATAAAAACCTGAAGCTGTAATTATTATGTAATTATTGATTCCCCCCGTCATGACTGCAAGTGTCAAATGTCTAAGGAATGGCTTCCTGTGCTTTCTCTCAACCTGTCTTGTTAATAACAGATCACCCTGTGTGCACCATCAATGGCAGGTGCACTACATAGGGAATAGGGTGCCATTTGGTGCACTACATAGGGAATAGTGTTCTATTTGGGATGCTACCTCTATCTGCATAAACTGTACACATTATAGATTACCTTGGGAACACAGCACTGACCATAACCTGAAAACAACCTATTTTCCCCATGACATGTTCCCCGGCCGTCATTGCCTTTGTATGATTAGAGATCGCTTGCTAGTGTGCTTTCATTAGGGGTTTTGCATGAAGTTGCACTGTCCTGAGTCTGACTGGGTGTACTGTAGGTAGGTAGGTACCATGTTATCCCAGCTCTTTGTGGGTTTATCAGTGTTTCTCAACCTGCGGTCCCCGGGCCAGCACTGGTCCTTGGGGTGTTGCTGATTGGTCCCTCATATAGTGAGTGGACACTGATTTAGTCAGTTCTCAAGTGTTAGTTTTAATCTAAGTGGTCTTCAAAGGAGGAAGGACTATAGCTGGTCCTTGCCGGTCCCTGGTACACAAAAGGTTGAGAAACACTTGGTTATGATGACTGCAGGGATTTGTTGTCATGCCTCAGAATTCACATTGATTATGTCCCAAATGGCACCCTATTCCCTATATGGTGCACTACATTTGACCAGGGCCCTGGTCAAATGTAGTGCACCATATAGGGAATAGGGTGCCATTTGGGACATAGCCATTGAGTCACATAATGCTGCTACTGTGTGTTCACTCTGTCGTGAGACACCATTTTGCAAAAATATGAGGGCTGTTTGTTTGTTTGTTCATAGGGAGCCTATGGGGGCTGTTGTTTGTTTGTTCATAGGGAGCCTATGGGGGCTGTTGTTTATTTGGTCATAGGGAGCCTATGGGGGCTGTAGTTTATTTGGTCATAGGGAGCCTATGGGGGCTGTTGTTTATTTGGTCATAGGGAGCCTATGGGGGCTGTAGTTTATTTGGTCATAGGGAGCCTATGGGGGCTGTAGTTTATTTGGTCATAGGGAGCCTATGGGGGCTGTAGTTTATTTGGTCATAGGGATCCTATGGGGGCTGTTGTTTATTTGGTCATAGGGAGCCTATGGGGGCTGTTGTTTATTTGGTCATAGGGAGCCTATGGGGGCTGTTATTTATTTGGTCATAGGGAGCCTATGGGGGCTGTAGTTTATTTGGTCATAGGGAGCCTATGGGGGCTGTTGTTTATTTGGTCATAGGGAGCCTATGGGGGCTGTTGTTTATTTGGTCATAGGGAGCCTATGGGGGCTGTTGTTTATTTGGTCATAGGGAGCCTATGGGGGCTGTAGTTTATTTGGTCATAGGGAGCCTATGGGGGCTGTTATTTATTTTAATCAGGGAAACGTCCCGTTGTTAGAATCAGATTAATTCTTCAAAGTTAATATTTTATAGAAACAAAACAAAGTGAGAGAAGCTACTAAATGCATTTTATAGCGCATTTAAAAATCTACATGGTGTCTCGTCCCTAATCCACTAACTAGTCACTCAGTAGTGACTGTATTTATTGTCCACGTAAAGCAAAGAGAGGGAGAGGAACTCAGGACATTAGTTTTAAATGAATATTATATTGTGATCTTTCAACATTCACCTATACACCTGTACGTATGTGACGACGGTGTTGACACAGAAAGGTTGTGCACAGATAAGACGAGCTTTGATGGCTTAAAAGAAACAAGGACTGGAACATGTGAGCTCGGGAACTGTAGAGGTAGATGGAATGCAGTGGTGACTCTCAAATGGCACCCTATTCCCGACATAGTGCACTACTTTTGACCAGAGCCATCAGCCCAATGGGTCAAAAATAGTGCACTATATAGCCAATAGGGCGCAATTTGGGTCACATATTCAAAATGTGTGGTTAACTAATAGTCAGTAGGCTAGGCCCTAATGGGCTCCAGACCTGCTTGTGTAGGGGTCAGTTGCTGTGTAATCATTAGAGAGTCTGGAGAGAGCAGACAGCAACCCTGCGTCTCAATAATCTGGCCTTTCTCCTGCATTTAAAAGCATTGGATTGGTCTGAGCATGTGCTAGACTACTATATTTCTTAAAAAGGACATATTATTGGGACACACGGCAAGAAGGGTTAACCAGACAGCAGAAATGACAGATTATTGGGCGATAGGGCAAGAGGGATTGACCAGACAGCTGAAAGGACAGATTATTAGGAGACAGGGCAAGAGGGGTTAACCAGACAGCAGAAAGGACAGATTATTAGGAGACAGGGCAAGAGGGGTTAACCAGACAGCTGAAAGGACAGATTATTAGGAGACAGGGCAAGAGGGATTGACCAGACAGCTGAAAGGACAGATTCATGGGCGATAGGGCAAGAGGGGTTAACCAGACAGCAGAAAGGACAGATTATTAGGAGACGGGGCAAGAGGGGTTAACCAGACAGCAGAAAGGACAGATTATTAGGAGACAGGGCAAGAGGGGTTAACCAGACAGCAGAAAGGACAGATTATTAGGAGACGGGGCAAGAGGGGTTAACCAGACAGCTGAAAGGACAGATTATTAGGAGACGGGGCAAGAGGGGTTAACCAGACAGCAGAAAGGACAGATTATTAGGAGACGGGGCAAGAGGGGTTAACCAGACAGCTGAAAGGACAGATTATTAGGAGACAGGGCAAGAGGGGTTAACCAGACAGCAGAAAGGACAGATTATTAGGAGACGGGGCAAGAGGGGTTAACCAGACAGCTGAAAGGACAGATTATTAGGAGACAGGGCAAGAGGGGTTAACCAGACAGCTGAAAGGACAGATTATTAGGAGACGGGGCAAGAGGGGTTAACCAGACAGCAGAAAGGACAGATTATTAGGAGACGGGGCAAGAGGGGTTAACCAGACAGCTGAAAGGACAGATTATTAGGAGACAAGGCAAGAGGGGTTAACCAGACAGCTGAAAGGACAGATTATTAGGAGACAGGGCAAGAGGGGTTAACCAGACAGCTGAAAGGACAGATTATTAGGAGACGGGGCAAGAGGGGTTAACCAGACAGCTGAAAGGACAGATTATTAGGAGACGGGGCAAGAGGGGTTAACCAGACAGAAAGTCTGGTTTTGGTTTAGAATATTGAATGATTTAGAGCAGAGAACAGATGTGGAGTGGACTAGAGAAGGAAACTGACTCGGTTGAATCAGGAGGATATCAGATCCAATAAAACACTCGTCTTCTGATCGATGGACATTTCCGTTGGTCAGGATTTGCATTTATCTCTGAAATAAAGCACTGAAATGAATAACTAGATAATAAATGTTAGGTTTAGCAATGTGACACGATAAACGGCCAGACGGAGAAGAGTAGGGTTTGGTTCGCGTCATGTTATTACATGATAATAACATGTTAACATGTTTACGCTAAATTGAAACACTGGTTAAGCAATGAACTGTACTGAAGTTGTACTTGAACATTTAGCATTGAGATAATGTGTAAAGTACAGTCAGCTATCCTTTAAACTAAGTACAAGGCCTTATCAACCTACGATCAACCTTCCTATCCGTTGTTCTAAATGTGATGTTTTTATTTGGTTACTTATTTTTACGTGATCTTATCATTCTGGGTGTTATTTTAGTTTGCTAGTGGAATTAAATCATTGACAATATAATATTGAAGACATCAAAACTATGAAATAACACGTACGGAATCATGTAGTAACTAAAAAAGTGTTAAACAAATCAGAATATATTTTATATTTGAGATTCTTCAAAGTAGCCACCCCTTGCCTTGATGACAGCTTTGCACACGCTTGGCATTCTCTCAACCAGCTTCATGAGGTAGTCACCTGGAATGCATTTCAATTAACAGGTGTACCTTGTTAAAAGTTAATTTGTGGAATTTCTTTCCTTAATGCGTTTGAACCAATCAGTTGTGTTGTGACAAGGTAGGGGTGGTATACAGAAGATAGCCCTATTTGGTAAAATACCAAGTCCATAATATGGCAAGAACAGCTCAAATAAGCAAAGAGAAATGACAGTCCATCATCACTTTAAGACATGAACGTCAGTCAATGTGAAACATTTCAAGAACTTTGAAAGTTTCTTCAAGGGCAGTCGCAAAAACCATCAAACGCTATGATGAAACTGGCTCTCATGAGGACCGCCACAGGAAAGGAAGACCCAGAGTTACCTCTGCTGCAGAGAATAAGTTCCTTAAAGTTAACTGCACTTCACATTGCAGCCAAAATAAATGTTTCAAAGAGTTCAAGTAACAGACACATATCAACATCAACTGTTCAGAGGAGACTGCATGAATCAGGCCTTCATGGTTGAATTGCTGCAACAACAAAAAACTACTAAAGGACACCAATAATAAGAAGAGATTGGCTTGGGCCAAGAAACACGAGCAACGGACATTAGACTGGTGGAAATCTGTCCTTTGGTCTGGTAAGTCCAAGTTTGAGATTTTTGGTTCCAACCGCCGTGGCTTTGTGAGACGCAGAGTAGGTGAACGGATGATCTCCGCATGTGTGGTTCCCACCATGAAGCATGGAGGAGGAGGTGTGATGGTGTTGGGGTGCTTTGCTGGTGACACTGTCAGTGATTTCTTTAGAATTCAAGGCACACTTAACCAGCATGGCTACCACAGCATTCTGCAGTGATATGCCATCCTATCTGGTTTGCGCTTAGTGGGACTATCATTTATTTTTCAACAGGACAATGACCCAACACACCTCCAGGCTGTGTAAGGGCTATTTGACCAAGAAGGAGAGTGATGGTGCTGCATCAGATGACCTGGCTTCCACAATCACCCGACCTCAACCCAACTGAGATGGTTTGGGATGAGTTGGACCGCAGACTGAAGGAAAAGCAGCCAACAAGTGGTCAGCGTATGTGGGAACTTCTTCAAGAATGTTGGAAAAGCATTCCTCATGAAGCTGGTTGAGAGAATGCCAAGTGTGTGCAAAGCTGTCATCAAGGCAAACGGTGGCTACTTTGAAGAATCTCATATATTTTCATACATTTAACACTTTTTTGGTTACTACATGATTCCATATGTGTTATTTTATAGATTTGATGTCTTCACTATTATTCTACATTGTAGAAAATAATAAAAATAAAGAAAAACCCTTGAATGAGTAGGTGTGTCCAAACTTTTGACTGGTACTGTATATTCAAGATCTAAGGAAAGTGCTGAGATAAAACCTTTTGAAAAGTGAGTTATTGTTTTCCCTCTTCACCCCGCTCACAGATAGGAATGCAATATTATGATTTGAGTTTGCGCCTACTGCCTAGATGTTCTGTATAAAGTGCTGAATAAAGTAAAAACCCATTCATGCATATATAAGAATATCAATCAGCCTTTTAAGTAGGAGTTTTAGTCTCAGTCAGTGACCTTGTGGAAAAATATGATTTATTTATTGTTGTTCAGGAGGGAAAGTGTTTGCAGACTTTGTGTGTCATTATACAGATATAACTACATTCCATATGTTGTTGTTGATGTCTATATTTTGCATGATATAATCGGGTCCATACATTTACTTGGTCTTCCTTAAAATGTAGAACCCCCAACAGTTCTAGAACCAGCAAAAGTTCTAGAGCTACAAACAGTTCTAGAGCTACAAACTTTAAAAGAGCTATCAACAGTTCTAGTGCTACAGACTGTTCTTGCTATCAACAGTTCTAGAGCTACTAACTGTTCTTGCTATCAACAGTTCTAGAGCTACAAACTGTTCTAGCTATCAACAGTTCTAGAGCTACAAACTGTTCTTGCTATCAACAGTTCTAGAGCTACAAACTGTTCTTGCTATCAACAATTCTAGAGCTACAAACGTTCTAGAGCTACCAACAGTTCTAGAGCTACCAACAGTTCTAGAGCTACAAATTGTTGTAGAGCTATCAAACATTCTAGAGCTACAAACTGTTCTAGAGCTACCAACAGTTCTAGAGCTACAAACTGTTCTAGAACTACCAACAGTCCTAAAGTTAAACTGTTCTAGAGCTACCAACAGTTCTAGAGCTACCAACTGTTCTGGAGCTACCAACAGTTTTAGATCTACAAACTGTTCTAGAGCTACCAACAGTTCTAGAGCCATAAACAGTTATAGAGTTACAAACTGTTCTAGAGCTGCAGTACCACTCGTTCAAGAACTACAAACCATTCTAGAGCTACCAAACATTCTAGAGCTACCAACCATTCTAGAATGATCTCCTTCTAGCCAACAGAGGCAATAGAAAGGTACATACTGCACATTATGATTGTTTTATTGTTTGCAGAGAGAAAATGTGCAAAATGACAAACCACAAGCTTCCCGAAATGTTATTTATCTTTCTATGTGTTATATACTGATATGCTTCTGGTATTCATTTGTTTCTCATGTTAATTTAAAAACCATGGTTTTATGTCACATGACCACTGTCTTTTGTAAATACAATGAATCAATTGTGAAATGTATAAAAATATTTAAAAACTTGATATGCTTTGATGTGATGTGATGCCTTTTTTCAGATCAGTATTTAGCCTACTGGTTGTTATCATTTGAACTTCAGAAATTACCTTCAGAAAAAAGTATACACTCACCACTGTAAGTCGTTCTAGATAAGAGTGTCTGCTAAATTAATAAAATGTCAATTAAATAGGATGCACCTGAGCTCAATTTGGAGTGTCAAAGCAAAGGGGTGTGAATATTTATGTAGATGAAATATTGATGTACTTTCTGAAGGCACTGTATGTACTGCACTGTTGAATATGGCCTTGAAAAAATGTGACTGTCATAATTTTACAGTTTAGGGGCACCCGAGTGGTGCAGCGGTCCAAGGCACTGCATCTCAGTGCTAGAGTTGTCACTACAGACCCTGGTTCGATTCCAGGCTGTATCACAACCGGCTGTGATTGGGAGTCCCACAGGGTGGCGCACAATTTGCCCAGCGTCGTCAGGGTTAGGGTTTGGCCAGGGTAGGCCGTCATTGTAAATAAGAATTTGTGTTAAATAAATAAAAAATTAAATAAAAATATAATCAGTGTTGTTTTTCCAAGTAAATGAGTGGTTATTTTTCCTGGGAAACAACTCCCTGCTATCGGATAAGATTGCCATTGGCCCACAGGGAGTCATATATCCTCCAATCACAAACAATATCTCCTGATGTTTGCATAACTGTAATCATAACTATGACCCTGTGTTTTAGACTATCATGTCACATGACCTAGATTTTATCCTCTGTTTTAAGCCTTTTCCAGAAATGTAAGCAATTGTCTGTGTATGGTGCTGGATCATCTGACATAAAAAGAAAAGGGGACATTTTTTATGAAAAATCTTTCTATAAAGGTTAAAATCCAGGTTATGTCAAATGATTGTCCAAAACACAGGGCCCTAATCATAACAGACAAATAATATGTTTGTGTGCTTGTGTATTGTCCTTCCGTCCGTCCGTCCGTCCGTCCGTCCATCTGTCTGTGTGAGGGTCAGTGAGAGCAGCCCCAGACACAGCTCTCCCTCTTCCTCTTTGTTGGGTTGTGTCATCATGCCTCTGTCCTTAACTGAACCTGACCACACGAGCGGGACCGAGGGATTCAGTCTACTCTACAGACAAGAGAGGGACCGAGAGATTCAGCTCTACTCTACAGACGAGAGAGGGACAGAGAGATTCAGCTCTACTCTACAGATGAGAGAGAGATTCAGTCTACTCTACAGATGAGAGAGAGATTCAGCTCTACTCTACAGACGAGAGAGGGACAGAGAGATTCAGCTCTACTCTACAGATGAGAGAGAGATTCAGCTCTACTCTACAGATGAGAGAGGGACAGAGAGATTCAGCTCTACTCTACAGATGAGAGATTCAGCTCTACTCTACAGATGAGAGAGAGATTCAGCTCTACTCTACAGATGAGACAGAGAGATTCAGCTCTACTCTACAGATGAGAGAGAGATTCAGTCTACTCTACAGACAAGAGGGACAGAGAGATTCAGTCTCCTCTACAGACAAGAGGGACAGAGAGATTCAGTCTACTCTACAGATGAGACAGAGAGATTCAGTCTACTCTACAGACAAGAGGGACAGAGAGATTCAGTCTACTCTACAGACAAGAGAGGGACAGAGAGATTCAGTCTACTCTACAGATGAGACAGAGAGATTCAGTCTACTCTACAGATGAGACAGAGAGATTCAGTCTACTCTACAGATGAGACAGAGAGATTCAGTCTCCTCTACAGACAAGAGAGGGACAGAGAGATTCAGTCTACTCTACAGACGAGAGACAGAGAGATTCAGTCTCCTCTACAGACGAGAGACAGAGAGATTCAGTCTCCTCTACAGACAAGAGAGGGACAGAGATTCAGTCTACTCTACAGATGAGACAGAGAGATTCAGCTCTACTCTACAGACGAGAGAGGGACAGAGAGATTCAGCTCTACTCTACAGACGAGAGAGGGACAGAGAGATTCAGCTCTACTCTACAGATGAGAGAGAGATTCAGCTCTACTCTACAGACGAGAGAGGGACAGAGAGATTCAGCTCTACTCTACAGATGAGAGAGAGATTCAGCTCTACTCTACAGATGAGAGAGAGATTCAGCTCTACTCTACAGATGAGACAGAGAGATTCAGCTCTACTCTACAGACAAGAGAGGGACAGAGAGATTCAGTCTACTCTACAGATGAGAAAGAGATTCAGCTCTACTCTACAGATGAGAGAGAGATTCAGTCTACTCTACAGACAAGAGGGACAGAGAGATTCAGTCTCCTCTACAGACAAGAGGGACAGAGAGATTCAGTCTACTCTACAGATGAGACAGAGAGATTCAGTCTACTCTACAGACAAGAGGGACAGAGAGATTCAGTCTACTCTACAGACAAGAGAGGGACAGAGAGATTCAGTCTACTCTACAGATGAGACAGAGAGATTCAGTCTACTCTACAGATGAGACAGAGAGATTCAGTCTACTCTACAGATGAGACAGAGAGATTCAGTCTCCTCTACAGACAAGAGAGGGACAGAGAGATTCAGTCTACTCTACAGACGAGAGACAGAGAGATTCAGTCTCCTCTACAGACGAGAGACAGAGAGATTCAGTCTCCTCTACAGACAAGAGAGGGACAGAGATTCAGTCTACTCTACAGATGAGACAGAGAGATTCAGCTCTACTCTACAGACGAGAGAGGGACAGAGAGATTCAGCTCTACTCTACAGACGAGAGAGGGACAGAGAGATTCAGCTCTACTCTACAGATGAGAGAGAGATTCAGCTCTACTCTACAGACGAGAGAGGGACAGAGAGATTCAGCTCTACTCTACAGATGAGAGAGAGATTCAGCTCTACTCTACAGATGAGAGAGAGATTCAGCTCTACTCTACAGATGAGACAGAGAGATTCAGCTCTACTCTACAGACAAGAGAGGGACAGAGAGATTCAGTCTACTCTACAGATGAGAAAGAGATTCAGCTCTACTCTACAGATGAGAGAGAGATTCAGTCTACTCTACAGACAAGAGGGACAGAGAGATTCAGTCTCCTCTACAGACAAGAGGGACAGAGAGATTCAGTCTACTCTACAGATGAGACAGAGAGATTCAGTCTACTCTACAGACAAGAGGGACAGAGAGATTCAGTCTACTCTACAGACAAGAGAGGGACAGAGAGATTCAGTCTACTCTACAGATGAGACAGAGAGATTCAGTCTACTCTACAGATGAGACAGAGAGATTCAGTCTACTCTACAGATGAGACAGAGAGATTCAGTCTACTCTACAGATGAGACAGAGAGATTCAGTCTACTCTACAGATGAGACAGAGAGATTCAGTCTACTCTACAGATGAGACAGAGAGATTCAGTCTACTCTACAGATGAGACAGAGAGATTCAGTCTCCTCTACAGACAAGAGAGGGACAGAGAGATTCAGTCTACTCTACAGACGAGAGACAGAGAGATTCAGTCTCCTCTACAGACGAGAGACAGAGAGATTCAGTCTCCTCTACAGACAAGAGAGGGACAGAGAGATTCAGTCTACTCTACAGATGAGACAGAGAGATTCAGTCTACTCTACAGACGAGAGACAGACCTGGCTCTCAAGAGAAGACAGGCTATGTGCACACTGCCCACAAAATGAGGTGGAAACTGAGCTGCACTTCCTAACCTCCTGCCAAATGTATGACCATATTAGAGACACATATTCCTCTCAGATTACACAGATCCACAAAGAATTCAAAAACAAATCCAATTTTAATAAACTCCTATACCTACTGGGTGACATACCACAGTGTGACATCACAGCAGCAAGATTTGTGATCTGTTGCCACAAGAAAAGGGCAACCAGTGAAGAACAAACAACGTTGTAAATACAACCCATATTTATGTTTATTTATTTTCCTTTTTGTACTTGAACTATTTGCACATCATTATAACACTGTACATAGCCATAATATGACATTTGACATGTCTCTACTCCTTTGAAACCTTTGTGAGTGTAATGTTTACTGTTTATTTTTGATTGTTTATTTCACTTTTGTTTATTATTTATTTCACTTGCTTTGGCAATGTAAACATATGTTTTCCATGCCAATAAAGCCCTTTGAATTGAATTGACAGAGAGATTCATTCTACTCTACAGACCAGAGAGAGACTGAGAGATTCAGTCTACAGACGAGAGAGAGACAGAGAGTCAGTCTACTCTACAGACGTGTGGTGTCATGTGATGTGAGGAGCTTCTGGCTCCAGCCATGCTTCAAGCTCACTGAACCACATCAGCCTGCCCCCCCCTAGATCTCTCTCTCTTTTCCTCCTCCCTCCCTCCCCTCTCCCCCTCCCACTCCCTGCCTCTCCCCGTCCCCTCCCTCCACCCCCTCTTCCTCCTCTTCTCCCCTCTCTCCCTTTCTCTCACTCGTTCTGCCTCTCTTTCTCACTCCCTTCTCTCTCTCTGTCTCTCTCTCTGCCCCCCTCTCACTTCTCTGTCTCTCACCCCTCCCTCCCTCACTCTCTCGATCTCTCTCCCTCCCCCTCCTTCTCTCGCTCTCCCTCCCTCCCCCTTTCTCCCTCCCTGTCTACCCTCTCTCCCGTCCCTCTCCCTCCCTGTCTCCCTTCCCCTCTCTCCGCCTCCTCTCCTTCCCTCTCCCTCTCTCCCCCTTCCCCCTCCCATCCCTCCTCCCTCTTAAATATCTGTAGCCTGTCTGATCCCCAGGGTTTTGTTCTGTTTGTGCTTGTAAGAGCCTCTGGAGCCTCTGGCACTATACGCCTGACAATGACATACTCTGAAGCAGCAGGCAGGACGTACACGAAATATACAAAAGTATCTGGAAACCCATTCAAATTAGTGGATTCGTCTATTTCAGCCACACCCGTTGCTGACAGGTGTATAAAATCTAGCACACCGCCATGCAATCTCCATAGACAAACATTGGCAGTAGAATGGCCTTACTGAAGAGCTCAGTGACTTTCAACATGGAACCGTTATAGGATACCACCTTTCCAACAAGTCCGTTTGTCAAATATCTGCCCTGTTAGAGCTGCCCCAGTCAACTGTAAGTGCTGTTATTGTGAAGTGGAAACGTCGAGTGCTGAAGTGTCGGTTGCAACACTCACTACTGAGTTCCAAACTGCCTCTGGAAGCAACGTCAGCACAATAACTGTTTGTAAGGAGCTTCATGAAATGGGTTTCCATGGCCGAGTAGCCGCACACAAGCCTAACATGCTGACCACACCACTCGCGCATGTGCCATCGAGCGCATGTTGATTTTGTCCATGTTCGGGCCCCCTAGTTCCAGTGAAAATAAATCTTAACGCTACAGCATACAATAACATCCTATATGATTCTGTGCTTCCAACTTTGTGGCAACAGTTTGGGGAAGGCCTATTCTTGTTTCAGCATGACAATGCCCCTGTGCACAAAGCGAGGTTCATCCAAAAATGGTTTGTCGAGATCGTTGTGGAAGAACTTGACTGGCCTGCACAGAGCCCTGACCTCAACCCCATCAAACACCTTTGGGATGAATTGGAATGCCGACTACGAGCCAGGCCTAAATGCTCTTGTGGCTGAATGGAAGCAAGTCCTCACAGCAATGTTCAAACATCTAGTGGAAAGCCTTCCCAGAAGATTCATTATTATGTAATCACTATAAACACAATGCTGACTGCAGGCCTATTTATTAGCTATTGGGTTTGATTCATTCTTGGTTAATATTGTTTTATTTCTCTCTTATATGTTTATGTTCATGTTTATGGCCAGAGGTTTGACCCTTGGCCTAGGGCCACCAGTGTGAAATAGGCCTGCAGCCTATATGCCTGTCTGGTGCCTATTTGTAGGCCTATTGCCAGCTATGTGGTCTGATGTATGCTATTTTCAACACTCTGAATTTTTTGTCTATTTGTATATTTGACACAGAAATTGACAATTATTTGAGTTTAACCGGATTTTGAAACAATAATTAAATATATTGCGTATAAATTCTGGCATAATGGCAGTGAAGCAGCAGCCGTTACTCCACTACCTTTAGGACCTAGTGGAGACACTATCAGTCCGCTGGCCCCTGCAGTGTGAGCCGAGCATCTGGCGGAGTGCTGGCCGGCTGGCGTGGTGGAGGACGGGGAGAGAAGAAGAAGGAGGATCCGGGAGCAAGCGACAACAAAAAGGGTCTGGCCTGGGACTTGGCAAAACGGGTAATGAACACCGTGATTCACTCGTTTAAAAACCATAGCCCGTTATTACCAAACCCTCTGTAGGACTAACCTTTATCGGAACACACACAGTCAGTTAGATCCTTTAGAACGGAAGGAAGACTGGCTGCACTCGATCGTGGTGGTGGGGGGAAACAGTATTCCTTTTTGTGCTTTTGCAGATATGTGGTGACTGACTTGTGATTAGACATTGCGATACTCAGTTGAACTTGGTGACCGCGTATTTGTACATACAGAAAGGCGATTGTTTCTACAGAATACACGCCCGTCTGAAACTAACGGGGTTTTGTCCATCAAATGGTTGTGGCCTATAAACGCGGTACAGTCCCACCGGGTTAGATGCTGATTTCCCCTTCAAATACGTGTACAATTAGGTAATTTACGCCTGCAATAGTGACAAATGCAGTAGACCGCCAGCCATGTGTTCATAGATAAAGTCGTTAATTCAATCAGAATTGTTATAATGCATCATATTTGTGATTTTTGCTGACAGTGGAACAGTAGGTGACATTGTATTCACAAAAAAAAAATATATATATATTTAAAAAGTAACACGTTTTGTAGCTGCAATATAAATTCCCGCAACATTGTTCGCTTCCCACGAACAAATGGAAACATGCATTTACACTGGAACGACAGTGATAGGCTACATTTACCAATATGTTTAGATTGATTTTTAACTATCATTCAAATGTTGTCAATGACGCATTAATGCAACATTTGTATGAATGTGTCAGAAAGTCTGTCTGCGCGCGTGGGTGAACGTGTGTCTGGAGCACTCTATCTCCGGCACTTATCGGTACACGGTAGTGTAGTACTAGCTAGTGAAAATGGGGGCAATAACAAAAAACACCAAGGACGTTTAGCCTATATCAAGACTAGGCCTATATCACAAGCCTTCTGGAAAAATCGATGAAAAGTATAACATTGATACTGTATTTATAAGTGCACATGGCTAGCTATGGATCACAAGAGACAGAGAGGTAGGAGGCTAGGCTAGGCCTTGCATGGAGCCAGCAATCAGTGCAAAGGAGTGTCTCGTTTGACCACAGGTGTTGGGCTATAATGAGAATCTAATCTGCATATAGATTATTATATGCATAATGCACCGGTAATAGTTTATTCGATAACGCCATATAGCCCTACAGGCCTACACGTGTGGTATATTGTGTGAGAGAAACGGGAGAAACCAGAGAGAACTTACACTATTTAAGCAGGCTTAAAATGTTTTTCTAACTAGTAAAGGCACAACTGGAGTAGATGGCATGTAAAGCCGTTGATAATTTGACTCTAGTAGGCCCTACCTTTGCCTGATCAGATCACTGCAGGCATAGTAGAGAGACTGAGATTCATTGAATCCAATCTGTAGGTATAGGCTAGAATCATGTTCAACTTAACACAAAACGAAGGAATAATAATAATGTAATAATATATAAACTATTATAATAATAAATAGTTGTATTGAAAGTTTTTCAGCGTGCATGATTACATTTGTTGTTCTTCATTTTGCAGGATCATCGAAGGTTCATTGAAGGATCGTCATTTTTTTGTTCCTTTGATTTAATTTCTCATATTTTGAAGCTTCTTCTGTTTTCCATTGAGAATATCCTCAGTACGATTTGCACTCTTGGCGATGCCGTCCAACACTGTTGCCACCAGCAACAACGCTGCATTCCAAAGCTTAGACTACACCTGTGATGCATCTGGGAACAGAATGGTAAGAAACAAACAGCTATGTAAAGCAAAACTACTGTCATTAAAACACTAACATTTTGTTACTGTGTTATTACCTTATAACAGTGTGTTTTACCCATATTGATCAGAGATTGTATCATGGATTTATTTTGCATTATTTATCTGAACCACTGTGTAACTGATTACCATCTCCATCATTTCCATACGAGAATAAACATAAAGCAGGTTCACCCACCAGATGTTTCCATTGTATGTAAGGATTCATATGAGTCTATACTCTATACAGTTATACTATAAACATCATAACATGTCATGCTGGGTTACTGTAAGTTAGACACCCATTAGCCACATTAACAACAGTAACAACTGCTGCCGTGAAAGGGGCTTTATAAATACATTTGATCAATTGCATTACATTATTGATAACAAAATGATTGTGTTCTCTCTCATTGTGCCTGTTAAAATGGTGACAGTGTTTTCTTACTGTTACGTGGGGCGTTGGCTGTTATATCTAATGCTGTGCCAGCCAGCCAGTTGCTGCTGAAACGGCTCTCTCTATGTGTTATACTGGGACATTTATCCTCCTCTCTTTCTCTTCCTCTCTTCTCTCTCCTCTACTACGCTCTCCCATCACACTGCCCGCCCAATGTAGTCCTGTTGCTAAGCAACAACCATTGCCTTAAATAAACCGACTGCCGACGGAAATTGTGCCAGAGATATCGAATAATGCCAGAGTGTGTTATAGGGTTCACACAAAAGGCAATAACAAAATAGTCTTTGTATTTTATGCCGTCTATTGTTTCCATGTCTTTTAGTCATGTTTTATGGTATGTTGTGTTTCATTGAAAATGTGGAGGATTTTGACAATACAATAGAAGGCGACATGTCCATGGAATCTGACAGCACTGAATTGTGCCTGTAGTGGCGGACTGGTGGTGTCTCCAAACGAAGCATGATTTAGTGCTGCATATAAAACATTCCGTATTCTAGAATTCTGCCCTTGCAGTTACCTCGTTTCCACGCTCCTTGATTTTTATAATTTGGTGACTGCTCATCCTGTATAGAGTAGCACTCGGAGAGGCCACGCAGTACCAATACTCCTGTGGTGGAGCCAGCCTAAAACAGGCACTAGTAGTTTGTCTCAAATGGCACTCTATTCTCTATATACTGTAGTGCACTACTGTTGACCAAGGCCCATAGGGTTCTTTGCACTTCATAGGGAATAGGGTGCCATTTGGGACGTAGCTCTAGAAAGGAGAAGGGAAATCACTACTGGAGAAATAAACAACAGATAATGAAAATGTACAGTCAGATAATCGTATTAATCTTATATAAGGAGGAGATTAGATTTAGAAGATTATGTGAATGATTTTAGGTCAGTGGATCCACGTACTAGATACTCCTATAGATGTACTACCAATAATATGCCTCCATAATATGACTGCTTATAAGACTGCCTTTAAGAAGTCCAGGCTGTTTGTCATCAGTAGCACCCACCTCGTGATGCTTATAGCTGGTTGCTAAGCAGGATTTGATCTGCCTCAATTAATTGTTCAAGCTTGTCTCCCTTCATAGCCCCACAACAGACTCAGTAAGACACTCAGTCAATACATGTTATTCAGTCAATATTGAACCCCGGTGGCCTGTATTCACAAAATAGTCTTAGTTAGAGTAGGAGGAGTGCTGATCCAGGATCAGGTCCCCCAGGTCCATATCACCTTATTCATTATCATCTAAAAGGCAAAACAGATCCTAAATCAGCAGTCTGAGACGTTTTATAGAAGCAACTACATTAGTATTATCAAATGTTCCATCAACACCAGGGAACTGCATCGGGTGAACAGAAAACCCCAGGGGTGCTGCATCGGGGTGACCAGAAAACCCCAGGGGTGCTGCATCGGGTGACCAGAAAACCCCAGGGGTGCTGCATCGGGGTGGACAGAAAACCTCAGGGGTGCTGCATTGGGGTGAACAGAAAACCCCAAGGGTGCTGCATTGGGGTGAACAGAAAACCTCAGGGGTGCTGCATCGGGGTGAACAGAAAACCCCAGGGGTGCTGCATCGGGGTGGACAGAAAACCTCAGGGGTGCTGCATTGGGGTGACCAGAAAATCCCAGGGGTGCTGCATCGGGGTGACCAGAAAACCCCAGGGGTGCTGCATCGGGGTGACCAGAAAACCCCAGGGGTGCTGCATCGGGTGGACAGAAAACCCCAGGGGTGCTGCATCGGGGTAGACAGAAAACCCCAGGGGTGCTGCATCGGGTGGACAGAAAACCCCAGGGGTGCTGCATCGGGTGGACAGAAAACCCCAGGGGTGCTGCATCGGGTAGACAGAAAACCCCATCGGGATGGACACAGTTTTATTAATCAAAGGCAACGTGCTGGATGGGGTCTACACACACACACACACACACACACACACACACACACACACACAAGCAGTGTCTTTGTAACAGTGTCATTAGGGGAATGTGTCTGGGTGAGGTCAGGCTCTGTGCTGTCCCGCACTCACAGAGACGTTCACATCCCATGTGTCCTATTGTCTTCATCCTCAAGCGGAATAGGATGGAGACCTATTGAGAGACCTTAAACTGTTTAACAGTTGGAATGGATAAATACTGTATACTGTTATACTACAATTTAGAATCACATTACACATTCAAACTGCCTGTCAATCCTATGGGTGATGCTTACTATGCATTTCCTGTCAACTTGCGTTTCTAAACTGTTCATGTGAAGCTGTGAAGACTTGGAACGTTTACAGTAGAGCTATACAGGGAATTCAGGGTACAATTTTAGGGTCAAAGTTGACACATTAGATTAGCTAGTTGTGGGGACTGATGCCACATTTTCAATATGGTTGGTTTATGAACTTGTGATTCTACCTGACTCTACTTTGATTGTATCTGATTCTACTGAGAATCTACCTGACTCTACTTTGATTATATCTGATTCTACTGTTAATCTATCTGACTCTACTTTGATTATATCTGATTCTACTGTGGATTTCCTGACTCTACTTTGATTGTATCTGATTCTACTGCGATTCTACCTGACTCTACTTTGATTATATCTGATTCTACTGTGAATTTCCTGACTCTACTTTGATTATATCTGATTCTACTGTGAATCTACCTGACTCTACTTTGATTGTATCTGATTCTACTGTGAGTCTTCCTGATTCTACTGAGATTCTACCGGATTCTACTGTGATTCTACCTGATTCTTCATATGAGATTGATAATATTGTGTTGTGTGATTGTTTGATAGAGGGAGAGCACGATACTGGACAAAGAGCTGGCACCAGAAGAGAAATCCTCTAAAAGCAACACCAGCTGTAAAGAGGGCCGGCCTGCTGGGAGAAAACACAAGCAGATCGCTGTAAGTACATCATTTGTAATAATATCTTTATTGGACTTTTTCACAACCATCAATAAACAAACAAAGTGTCAGAAACCCTGTCATGCAGACCTGAAGGCCACACACACATTGTAGGTTTATTGTAAAACTAGCAGAATATACAATTTGTGGTAGGGGAAACACTGTGTCGGAGGCTGTGTGAATCACAGAGTTGTCATTGGAAATTGTTCTCTTGCGAGTTTCATCATCCAATTATTTAAATTCTACACGAGTGCAAGTTTCACCAAGGTGATATGTTGGCACATGAGAATTATTAGAATATGGCTATTATTATTTAATTATTTCATTTTATCCATGCTGGCTTTCACGGATTACTTGAGACATGAAACAGATAGGTGAAGGGCATATAGGCTGTCGTCAATTTATTAATTAGCAATTTTTCTAAATGAGTAATGGAAGCACTTCAACCAGTTAATCTCACTGAAACTGACCTATTAGCCAGGGGAGTTCATCTCACTGAAACTGACCTATTAGCCAGGGGAGTTCATCTCACTGAAACTGACCTATTAGCCAGGGGAGTTCATCTCACTGAAACTGACCTATTAGCCAGGGGAGTTCATCTCACTGAAACTGACCTATTAGCCAGGGGAGTTCATCTCACTGAAACTGACCTATTAGCCAGGGGAGTTCATCTCACTGAAACTGACCTATTAGCCAGGGGAGTTCATCTCACTGAAACTGACCAGTTAGCCAGGGGAGTTCATCTCACTGAAACGGACCAGTTAGCCAGGGGAGTTCATCTCACTGAAACTGACCTATTAGCCACGGGAGTTCATCTCACTGAAACTGACCTATTAGCCAGGGGAGTTCATCTCACTGAAACTGACCTATTATCCAGTGGAATTCATCTCACTGAAACGGACCAGTTAGCCAGGGGAGTTCATCTCACTGAAACTGACCTATTAGCCACGGGAGTTCATCTCACTGAAACTGACCAGTTAGCCAGGGGAGTTCATCTCACTGAAACTGACCAGTTAGCAAGGGGAGTTAATCTCACTGAAACTGACCAGTTATCCAGGGGAGTTAATCTCACTGAAACTGACCAGTTAGGTAGGGGAGTTCATCTCACTGAAACTGACCAGTTAGCCAGGGGAGTTCATCTCACTGAAACTGACCTATTAGCCAGGGGAGTTCATCTCGCTGAAACTGACCAATTAGCTTGTGGAGTTCATCTCACTGAAACGGACTAATTAGCCAGGGGCGTTCATCTCACTGAAACTGACCTATTAGCCAGGGGAGTTCATCTCACTGAAACTGACCAATTAACTTGTGGAGTTCATCTCACTGAAACGGACTAATTAGCCAGGGGCGTTCATCTCACTGAAACTGACTAATTAGCCAGGGAGTTCATCTCACTGAAACTGATCAATTATCCAGGGGAGTTCATCTCACTGAAACTGACCAATTAGCTAGTGGAGTTCATCTCACTGAAACTGACCTATTATCCAGGGGAGTTCATCTCACTGAAACTGACCAGTTAGCCAGGGAAGTTAATCTCACTGAAACTGACCAGTTAGCCAGGGGAGTTAATCTCACTGAAACTGACCTATTAGCCAGGGGAGTTAATCTCACTGAAACTGACCAGTTAGCAAGGGGAATTCAGCTGATCAATCAACACACAGTGCAGTGACAACTACCAGTGTTAAGAAATATATGGAGACTGTGATGTTGAACGTCTGAAAGTTTGATATTGAAAGTATGATGAAGAAATATAGAAATTCTTAGATTTAAAAAAAAAGACACTACTGTTCAAAAGTTTGGGGTCACTTAGAAATGTCCTTGTTTTTCAAAGAAAAGCACATTTTTTGTCCATTAAAATGACATCAAATTGATCAGAAATACAGTGTAGACATTGTTACTGTTGTTAATGACTATTGTAGTTGGAAACGGCTGATTTCTTTATGGAATATCTACATAGGCGTACAGAGGCCCATTATCAGCAACCATCACTCCTGTGTTCCAATGGCACGTTGTGTTAGCTAATCTAAGTTTATCATTTTAAAAGGGTAATTGATCATTATAAATCCCTTTTGCAATTATGTTAGCACAGCTGAAAACTGTTGTTCTGATTAAAGAAGCAATAAAACTGACCATCTTTAGACTAGTTGAGTATCTGGAGCATCAGCATGTGTGAGTTCGATTACAGGCTCGAAATGGCCAGAAATGAAGACCTTTCTTCTGAAATTCGTCAGTCTATTCTTTTTCTGAGAAATGAAGGCTATTCCATGCGAGAAATTGCCAAGAAACTGAAGATGTTGTACAACGCTATCTACTACTCCCTTCACAGAACAGCGCAAACTGGCCCTAACCAGAATAGAAAGAGGAGTGGGAGGCCCCGGTGCACAACTGAGGAAGAGGACAAGTACAGTGTCTAGTTTGAGAAACAGACACCCCACGAGTCCTTTACTGGCAGCTTCATTAAATAGTACCCGCAAAACACCAGTCTCAACGTCAACAGTGAAGAGGTGACTCCAGGATGCTGGCCTTCTAGGCAGAGTTCCTCTGTCCAGTGTCTGTCTTCTTTTGCCCATCTTAATCTTTTCTTTTTATTGGCCAGTCTGAGATATGGCTTTTTCTTTGCAACTCTGCCTAGAAGGCCAGCATTCCGGAGTCGCCTCTATTGACTTTTCACTTCACCTCTTTTTATTTAATCAATTTTAGAGTATGGTTGTAACGTAACAAAATGTGGAAAAAGTCAAGTGGTCGGAATACTTTCCAAATGTACTGTGACCTCTGGCAGGGGCCAGTTGTAGGTCACTGGGTCAAAGGTCATTGGCTCTTGTTGTGTAACACCCTGGTGCTAACAGAAAGTGTTGTATCTCTCACTCTTACTTACTCTCTCTCACACACTGTCTGTCTCTCACTCTCTCTCACACACTCTGTCTCTCACACACACTGTCTCTCTCTCTAACTCTGTCTCTGTCTCTCACTATCTCTCACTCTCTTTGTCTCTCACTCTCTGTCTCACTATGTCTTTGTCTCTCACTATCTCTCACTCTGTCTCTCACTATCTCTCTCACTCTGTCTCCACTCTCTGTCTCCACTCTGTCTCTCACTCTCTCTATCTCTCTCTGTCTCCACTCTCTGTCTCACTCTGTCTCTCTCTCTCTCTAACTCTGTCTCTCTTCTTCTCACAATGTTTCGGTTAAATGCTATCCTTTTTTTCTTATGTCAGTGAGAAATCAGTGGAGTTTGCTTTCAGAACTGTTCTCTGAAAATAGCTTGACAAATTTCTATTTATTTTATTTCACCTTTATTTAACCAGGTAGGCCAGTTGAGAACAAGTTCTCATTTACAACTGCGACCTGGCCAAGATAAAGAAAAGCAGTGTGACACAAACAACAACACAGAGTTACACATGGAATAAACAAACATACAGTCAATAACACAATAGAAAAGTCTATATACAGTGTGTGCAAATGAGGTACGATAAGGCAATAAATAGGCCATAGTGGCAAATAATTACAGTTTAGCAATTAAACACTGGAGTGATAGATGTGCAGAAGATGAATGTACAAGTAGAGATACTGGGGTGCAAAGGAGCAAAAAAAAAAATAACAGTATTGGGATGAGGTAGTTAGATGGGCTGTTTACAGATGGGCTATGTACATGTGCAGTGATCTGTGAGCTGCTCTGACAGTTGGTGCTTACAGTTAGAGAGGGAGATATGAATCTCCAGCTTCAGTGATTTTTGCAATTCGTTCCAGTCATTGGCAGCAGAGAACTGGAAGGAAAGGCGGCCAAAGGAGTAATTGGCTTTGGGGGTGACCAGTGAAATATACATGCTGGAGTGCGTGCTATGGGTGGGTGCTGCTATGGTGACCAGTGAGCTGAGATAAGGCAGGGCTTTACCTAGCAAAGACTTATAGATGACCTGGAGCCAGTGGATTTGGCGACAAATATGAAGCGAGGGCCAGCCAACGAGAGCATACAGGTTGCAGTGGTGGATAGTATATGGGGCTTTGGTGACAAAACGGATGGCACTGTGATAGACTGCATCCAGTTTGCTGAGTAGAGTGCTGGAGGCTATTTTGTAAATGACATCGCCAAAGTCAAGGATCGGTAGGATAGTCAGTTTTACGAGGGTATGTTTGGCAGCTTGAGTGAAGGAGGCTTTGTTGTGAAATAGGAAGCCGATTCTAGATTTAATTTTGGATTGGAGATGCTTAATGTGAGTCTGGAAGGAGAGTTTACAGTCTAACCAGACACCTAGGTATTTGTAGTTGTCCACATATTCTAAGTCAGAACCATCCAGAGTAGTGATGCTGGACGGGTGGGCAGGTGTGGGCAGCGATCGGTTGAAGAGCATGCATTTAGTTTTACTTGTATTTAAGAGCAGTTGGAGAGTTGTATGCCATTGAAGCTCGTCTGGAGGTTTGTTAACACAGTGTCCAAAGAAGGGCCAGATGTATACAGAATGGTGTCATCTGCATAGAGGTGGATCGGAGAATCACCAGCAGCAAAAGCGACATCATTGATGTATACAGAGAAAAGAGTCGGCCCGAGAATTGAACCCCGTGGCACCCCCATAGAGACTGCCAGAGGTCTGGACAACAGGCCATCCGATTTGACACACTGAACTCTGTCTGAGAAGTAGTTGGTGAACCAGGCGAGGCAGTCATTTGAGAAACCAAGGCTGTTGAGTCTTCTGATAAGAATGTGGTGATTGACAGAGTCGAAAGCCTTGGCCAGGTCGATGAATACAGCTGCACAGTATTGTCTCTTATCAATGGCGGTTATGATATCGTTTAGAACCTTGAGCGTGGCTGAGGTGCACCCATGACCAGCTTGGAAACCAGATTGCATAGCGGAAAAGGTACGGTGGGATTCGAAGTGGTCGGTGATCTGTTTGTTCACTTGGCTTTCGAAGACCTTAGAAAGGCAGGGTAGGATAGATATAGGTCTGTAACAGTTTGGGTCTAGAATGTCTCCCCCTTTGAAGAGGGGGATGACCGCGGCAGCTTTCCAATCTTTGGGGATCTCAGACGATATGAAAGAGAGGTTGAACAGTAATAGGGGTTGCAACAATTGCGGCGGATAATTTTAGAAAGAGAGGGTCCAGATTGTCTAGCCCAGCTGATTTGTACGGGTCCAAATTTTGAAGCTCTTTCAGAGCATTGGCTTTCTGGATTTAACAGTGGATATGTTTTAGTTCTACTCCATCCACATCGCAGTATAATTAGGATTGGCTTCTCTAAAGAGCCTGGTAAGGAATGAAAATAAACAGTCATTAGTCTGATATAATAAAATCATTTTCCACAACATCAACATGTTCTAAAGTGTCAGACCTCTTGTCTCATTAGGCATTAGACTGTTGCTAACAGAGTCAGATACATACTTCACCTGTCTCTGTGTGGGTGTCTGTCTCTCATTCTCTGTCTCTCTCTCGTTCCCTGCCTTCCTGTCTGTCTCTGTCTCTCTCTCGTTGCCTGCCTGACTGCCTGCCTGTCTGTCTCTCTCGTTCCCTGCCTGCCTTCCTGCCTGCCAGTCTGTCTTTCTGTCTCGATCTCGTTCCCTGCCTGTCTGCCTGCCTGCCTGTCTTTCTGCCTGCCTGCCTTTCTGTCTGTCTTTCTGTCTCTGTCTTTCTTTCACTCTGCATCTGTCCGTCCTTCCATCTGTCTGAGACGATGGACGCTTCAGACATGATGTTGTCAGTGTTGACAGACAGGCCAATCTCAGTGTAGACAGACAGGCCAATCTCAGTGTAGACAGACAGGCCAATCTCAGTGTTGACAGACAGGCCAATCTCAGCGTTGAAAGACAGGCCAATCTCAGCGTAGACAGACAGGCCAATCTCAGTGTTGACAGACAGGCCAATCTCAGTGTTGACAGACAGGCCAATCTCAGCGTTGACAGACAGGCCAATCTCAGCGTTGACAGACAGGCCAATCTCAGTGTTGACAGACAGGCCAATCTCAGTGTTGACAGACAGGCCAATCTCAGTGTTGACAGACAGGCCAATCTCAGTGTTGACAGACAGGCCAATCTCAGTGTTGACAGACAGGCCAATCTCAGTGTTGACAGACAGGCCAATCTCAGTGTTGACAGACAGGCCAATCTCAGTGTTGACAGCCAGGCCAATCTCATCTCGCTAGTAGACATGCTCTACTTTCCTTTGCTATGACCTAGTAATGGAATTGTCTCCGAAATGCTTTTTAACACTATTTTTAGGCAGTAGTCTCTAGCAGAGACACTGCGGAGAAAAAAATCGCTCTCCCACCAGCTCACTTTTCCTCTTCTTCAAGCATTTTAAAAGGAGTTCATTTTCTAGGTCACTAAAAAGAGGTGTAAATCTTGTGATCAACATGTTATATGAGATACTTGACATGTGATTTTTATATGTACTTATCTGAAAAGAGTAGAGGCATGCCTGGTGATATAGATATATGATTATATAGATTTACAATGTAGTTGAATCACGTGCAGATAATACCAGCCAGATCATGTTGTTTGGCTGTGCTATGGTGTCATTGGGTTGGAGAATCTCTGTTCTTCTGCTGGAACAGAGATTAGTAAATACTTCTCTTTACAGAATGAAATGGTTTCCAGGGGCGAGTCCCACGTTAATAAAATGAAAGATTTCCTGCCTTTGACAAAAAGCCAACATTCCTCTGATATTTCTGCTCTACAGTGATGCTGTAAATAGCTGAGTTACAACACACAACCAACGCACAGCGAGTTCACAGGGTTTCTCACTGTAATACAATTATCTACATGAGGATATTGGTACAGTTTGACTATATTGACTGATGTTTGGAGCTCCAACGGTTACAGGAGGGAGGCAGACAGGACCTCAGGCTACTGAAGCATACCAATATACTGAATTGTGCATTTCATTCAAATAAAGATTAAAGTGATGCAGTGAAACTTAAACAAAATACTTGTACTCAAGGCTAACTGCTTATAGAATAAAAATGACTCCATTGTCCTTAAAGGGAATTGGCTAACAACGTGAAGTGATTGGCAATAATATCCACTCCAATATAATCTTCCTAATAGCTTATCTCCTTCCTTTACCTGCAGGCGGAGGGCAGTGTGTCTGTGAAGGACAGTGTGCCCGGAGGCGGGGGCAACAGTCTCACCGGGGTGGCAGCGGAAAGAGAGAGAGTGTCTGTGTCGCAGGTGCAGAATGGAGTCATGAGCGGCGGGCACACAGACAGAGACAGGACCCAGGCTGATGCCAGCAGCGGGCACAGAGACAGAACCCAGGCTGATGCCAGCGGCGGGCACACAGACAGAGACAGGACCCAGGCTGATGCCAGCGGCGGGCACAGAGACAGAACCCAGGCTGATGCCAGCGGCGGGCACACAGACAGAGACAGGACCCAGGCTGATGCCAGCGGCGGAAACACAGACAGAGACAGGACCCAGGCTGATGCCAGCAGCGGACACACAGACAGAGACAGGACCCAGGCTGATGCCAGCGGTGGGCACACAGACAGAAACAGAACCCAGGCTGATGCCAGCAGCTGCCCCAAGCAAGAGAGGAAAGGTCCAGAGAAGAACGGGTTACCAGGTATCCCTGGTTCCCCCAGTGCCAGTCAGGCTGAAGACGGCCCCCCGGGACCACCCACCCTCCTGCATCAGAGCCGGAGCCCCCCCTCCCTCGAGAACAGGTTTCTAGTGAGCCGGGAGCCGAGCCGGGAGCCGAGCCGGGAGCCGAGTCGGGACGAGCAGGACGACTCTGAGAAAGACAAAGAGGAGACTCTGACAACTCCGCCACGCAAGAAACGAGGCAGGCGGAAACTGGAGCGCCCAACAAAATGTGAGTCCTGCCTCCTGCTTGGTGACGTTACTGTCTTCATTCTCACTACATTCCTGGCACAGCCAGCTCTGCACTGGCTGAACTGACGGGCAATACCAAGTGAATGAAAATGAACAATGTATGGTTTCTCCTTGAACACTGTGGCCATTTTGAATTATTCTTCGGGTGTGTTCAGTGTGAATGAATTTAACACAGTAATGTAGAACATGTTAAATAAACAAAAGATAGTAACCATGTAAAAAGCTTTAAATAGATCTGGAGAGAGAGAGACTTTTGACTTTTGGTCTTTCTTTACTGGAACTTTCTCATTTCATAAAACATTTGTTTTACCCCCCCCCCCCTTAAAAATAAAACACCAAAATATATGTACTGCATACATGTACCATACTCACCTTTCCATCTACCACATGATACAAACCAACATCACAATACCCAAAACAATACCCACTTCTACAACCGTATATCCAAAACATCTTCCCCAACTATACAGACAGCCCCCCCAACACACCATATCTCCTGAAACATCTTCCCCAGCTATACAGACAGCCCCCCAACACACCATATATCCTGAAACATCTTCCCCAGCTATACAGACAGCCCCCCAACACACCATATCTCCTGAAACATCTTCCCCAGCTATACAGACAGCCCCCCAACACACAATATCTCCTGAAACATCTTTACCAGCTATACAGACAGCCCCCAAACACACCATATCTCCTGAAACATCTTTCCCAGCTATACAGACAGCCCCCCCAACACACCATATCTCCTGAAACATCTTCCCTAGCTATACAGACAGCCCCCCAACACACCATATCTCCTGAAACATCTCCACACTTTTTATCATTCTATAGAACTCAAACTCAACCCTAAGGCGCGCAGAGACCATCCCATTAAACAATAGTAAAGGCTCTGTTATCCCCCCACCTTTGACCCTGTTCCTCCTTGTTAGCCAAATAGCTAACTTCGCCTGAGCAAACAGAAAATTCAACAAAACACATTTTTCCTTCTCCTTATTTGAATACCTGTATCCCATTATGAACACCCCAACAGTAAAAACCACCCCCAACCTCTCACACAGACATTCCAACAGAGACATTAATGGCATTAACCTGGTGCACACAGAAAACACATGAATCACAGTTTCTTTCATTACACAGAAAGGACACCCCTGCCCGATTCCCGGTTCAACCCGTGCCAACCAGCTGTTAGTGGCCAGGGCTCCATGTAGAACCCTCCACTGGAGGTCCCCTGATCTCTTTGGTACTGGGGGTTTGTAGAGCCCCCTCCATCTAAAACCCACCATACTCTCCTCCCCACATACCCCCTGCCACTGATGTGCCTTCACTCCTGTTAGGCTCCTAATGTTCCTCACCTTAACACAGAGGTTGTAGAGGGCTTTATCTCCCACCCCTTCAAACTCCCCCAGGCTCGGAGTGTTAAAATCTAACAAGTCCTCCAGACCCCCTTGCCAGTCTCCAGTCTCTGCCGTCACCTGCAGTGGCGGAAACATTGGTGGACCCTCCCCCTTTGGCCACTCAAACACCCCTCTTACTGGCTCAGACAGTGCCTCCTGGACCTCATCAGACAGTGCCTCCTGGACCTCCTCCAGGAATCTCTCCAGTAGCCTAAGAGACGTTATTCCTGTTTGTTGTGCCAAGACTTCCGGGGTTTTCCACCCCTCCTCTCCCAGCAGTCTCAGGTCACCCAGCCTTTGTAAAGCCCCTGCCATCAGTTGCCTCTGCAGGGTGGCCGACTGAACCGATCTCAAAGGGATGGCTGGGTTGTTGGCTCCACACCCCCTTCTCGTGTGGGCCTTAGCAGCTGCCAGGCCCTCAGCACTGCAGAGTAAAAATCTGAGAGACCTGCTGTACTCAGCGTCTCCAGCTTCATGAGGAACAGCTGCCGGTCCAACCCTAATCCGCCAGCTCTCCTCAGCAGCACGCGTGCTGGTTCCCTACAGCCAACATCAGTATGGTACAGCAGTCTCTGCACCGCCTTTAGCCGGAAAGCAGCCATCCTGCTCTCCAGTTCCACCAGGCCCTGTCCTCCTTCGTGGACGGTCATGTACAACACGGCCACCCTCAGCCAGTGATGGCCCGACCAGAAAAGGTCCACCAGCTTGCGTTGCAGGTCTGCGAGCAGACCAACGGGGGGTTGAGGACAGCCAGTTTATGCCACAGGGAAGATGCCACCAGGTTGTTGATTATCAGCACCCTGCCTCTATATGACACTTGGGACAGGAACCACCTCCACCTGGCCAGTCTTGACACCACTGCCTGTGACAGCCCCTCCCAGTTCTTCCTGACCCACTTCTCCGAGCCCAGGTACACCCCCAACACTTTAAGCCCTTCACAACCCCACTGCAAACACCCTAGAAGCAGAGGAGGGGCCCTATCCCTCCATGCCCCACATAACAGAGCTTTGCTCTTGCCCCAGTTCACCTTAGCTGAAGAAGCTCCCTCGTACACCTTCAGACTGGTCTCCAGTGCCTGCATATCCTGACCATCCCTGACCTTCACAGAAATGTCATCTGCATATGCTGACACTGCTCTTCCCATCACCACATCCATGCCTGTCCAGCACACTCCCTGCAGTCTCCTGCGTAGCAGTCCCAAAAAAGGCTCAATGGCTAATGTGTATAACTGCTCAGATAGAGGGCATCCTTGTCTAATGCCCCGTCTCACCCAGACTGGCCTACTGAGCCCCCCCCCCACCTTGACCATACATGATGCCCCAGCATACAACAGCTTCACACAGGTCAAAAAACTCTTCCCAAACCCAAAGACAGACATCACATTAAACAGATACTCATGGTCCACTCTATCAAAAGCCTTCTCTTGATCTAAAGAGACCAGTCCAAAGTTCACATTAGAACTTCTCGACAAGTCCAACATGTCTCTGATTAAGAACAAGTTGTCCGTGATTGAGCATCCCGGGTACACAATATGCTTGGTCCTAATGTACTATCGAGTCCAAATGGGACTTCAGTCTGTTAGAGAGGACCTTGGCAAATATCTTGTAGTCCGCACAGAGCAATGCCACAGGCCTCCAGTTCCCTTTTTTGGGCAGGAGAGTCAGAGCCGCCCGACGGCAGCTCATCGGCAACTCTCCTACCCCGACGCATTCACGCAACACGCAAAAGAAGTCCTGTCCAATTATTCCACATAATTTTTTATAAAACTCCACTGGGTGTCCATCGACCCCCGGTGCACGGCTGGGGGACATCTGGGTTACAGCCTCTGCCAGTTCATGGGACAACAGAGGAATGTCCATTTCATCCCTCTGTGCCAGAGAGAGCTTAGGGAGTCCTGCGAACAAGACCTGAGCACACATAGGATCACACACTTCTGCCCTATACAACTCAGTATAAAACTCCACAGTCCGTTCCCGCATCTCACCCACCACAGAGGTCACCCACCCATCAGACAGCCGTAGACAATTCATACCCTTGGCTTCACTGCTCTGTCTTTCCAAACCAAAGAAGAAGGAGCTGGGAGCATCCATCTCCTTGAGCATGGAGAACCTAGCTCTTACAAGTGCTCCCTTTGCTTTAACCTGGAAAAAACTGCCCAGGTCCCTAGGTAATTCAGCTAAATTAGCCTGGAGGTCTACATTGCCTTGCCCCACCATCTCTACCTCCATCTCACTAATACTACGCTCGAGTTCCCCCAATACTCTCCTAGCCTCTGAGGATGAGAGAGCTGTGTACTGTTGACAGAAAAGCCGAATTTGGACTTTTCCCACATCCCACCATTGACTCAGAGACTCATACTCCTCTCTTCCCTGCCCCCACCTTTCCCAAAAGGTCTGGAAACCTGAGCAAAAAGTGGCATCTTGTAAGAGCTTTACATTGAATTTCCAATAGGATGCCTGCCGGGGCCCTGGTGAAATAGACAGCCGAGCCATGGTTATGTGATGATCTGAAAACCCCACCGGGAGAATGGTAGCGCCCAACAGCCTATTGCTCCGATTCCTAGACATGTAAAACCGATCCAGTCGTGCTGCACTCACCCTATCCCCAAAAACCTTCACCCATGTATACTGTCTTGTGTTCGGATGTTTAGTTCTCCAAACATCCACTAGATTGAACTCATTAATGATGTCCCTTAACACTCCCACTGACACTAAATGAGGCTCTTCCCCATATCTAAAATCCATTGTACAATTCCAGTCCCCTCCGACCACCAGCGTCTCCTCAGGCGCTACCTGTGAGAGTTCCTGTCTAAGACTCGCAAATAGAACCCCTCTTTCTCCCTGTGTTAGGCACATACACATTTATAAAGACAAACCCCATGTTGTTAATTTCTGCTTCAACAACAAGCAGCCTACCCCTACACACCTCCTTTGAGGAGCACATTTTTACAGACAGACCCGGTGCAAAAAGGAATGCCACCCCTGCACTAAGATTTGTCCCATGGTTCAACACACTTGCCCCTTTCCACCAGAGCCCCCAATCGACTTCATTCACCACATCCCTATGCGTCTCCTGCAGAAACAACACCTGTACTTTTTTTGTTTTACATATTCACCCAACACACTCCTCTTTCCCGCATCTCTGGCGCCATTTATATTGAGCGAGCCTACCCGAACAGTCTCCATAAGTAGTGGGAGAAAAGCCAGCAGAGAAAGAGACCAATAGCAAAGCTCAAAAAGCCCCAGTGTCAGAAAGAAAATATACATCTAAACAGTGTCTAAAGGTAAACCTTTACGCACTGTTGTGACCCACTTCCTCAACCTAAACCGTTTCCTGGGTGAGAGGACACCAGGCCCCTCATTTTTCACAGCATGTTGTACTGATCTTACAAACTTTCTCGGATCAGAAAAAAAAGCCTCAAGATGAACTTTTTTCCCCTTGGTCTCATTCAGGAACCTTGTCAGTTCTCTCAACGTGTACTTTGACCCCTCTGCTTGACTGGCTGTCAGCTCCGGACCCATTGAAGAGGAGTCTGGAAAAAATAACTCCTCATCCTCTTCCTCAGACTCACTTTCCTCCTCATCTCTATCTCCTACCCTGACCACCTGCCCTTCCTCTCTGGTCAGGGCCTCCCCCACAGCAACAGGCAAAGGTTCCATGGTGCCTTTGACCACACCCTTTTTCCTTTTCCGCTTCCTCCCCCCCAGTCTCTTACACTTCCCCACTATACTTTCCTCATCCACTAGCATAACCTGACTAGACCCAGCCTCAGCTACCCCACGATCTCTAGCCTGACTAGACCCAGCCTCAGCTACCCCACGATCTCTAGCCTGACTAGACCCAGCCTCAGCTACCCCACGATCTCTAGCCTGACTAGACCCAGCCTCAGCTACCCCACCATCTCTAGCCTGACTAGACCCAGCCTCCGCTACCCCACCATCTCTAGCCTGACTAGACCCAGCCTCTACTACCCCACCATCTCTAGCCTGACTAGACCCAGCCTTATCTACACCACCATCTCTAGCCTGACTAGACCCAGCCTCAGCTACCCCACGATCTCTAGCCTGACTAGACCCAGCCTCAGCTACCCCACCATCTCTAGCCTGACTAGACCCAGCCTCCGCTACCCCACCATCTCTAGCCTGACTAGACCCATCCTTATCTACACCACCATCTCTAGCCTGACTAGACCCAGCCTTATCTACACCACCATCTCTATCCTGACTAGACCCAGCCTCCGCTACCCCACCATCTCTAGCCTGACTAGACCCAGCCTCAGCTACCCCACCATCTCTAGCCTGACTAGACCCAGCCTCCGCTACCCCACCATCTCTAGCCTGACTAGACCCATCCTTATCTACACCACCATCCATAGCCTGACTAGACCCAGCCTCCGCTATACCACCATCTCTAGCCTGACTAGACCCAGCCTCCGCTACCCCACCATATCTAGCCTGACTAGACCCAGCCTCCGCTACCCCACCATCCATAACCTGACTAGACCCAGCCTCCGCTACCCCACCATCTCTAGCCTGACTAGACCCAGCCTCCGCTACCCCACCATCTCTAGCCTGACTAGACCCAGCCTTATCTACACCACCATCTCTTGCCTGACTAGACCCAGCCTTATCTACACCACCATCCATAGCCTGACTAGACCCAGCCTCCGCTACCCCACCATCCATAGCCTGACTAGACCCAGCCTCCGCTACCCCACCATATTTAGCCTGACTAGACCCAGCCTTCGCTATACCACCATCCATAGCCTGACTAGACCCAGCCTCCGCTATACCACCATCCATAGCCTGACTAGACCCAGCCTCAGCTACCCCACCATCTCTAGCCTGACTAGACCCAGCCTTATCTACACCACCATCTTTAGCCTGACTAGACCCAGCCTCCGCTACCCCACCATCTCTAGCCTGACTAGACCCAGCCTCCGCTATACCACCATCCATAGCCTGATTAGACCCAGCCTCCGCTACCCCACCATCTCTAGCCTGACTAGACCCAGCCTCCGCTACCCCACCATCTCTAGCCTGACTAGACCCAGCCTCCGCTACCCCACCATCTCTAGCCTGACTAGACCCAGCCTTATCTACACCACCATCCATAGCCTGACTAGACCCAGCCTCTGCTACCCCACCATCTCTAGCCTGACTAGACCCAGCCTCCTCTACCCCACCATCTCTAGCCTGACTAGACCCAGCCTCCTCTACCCCACCATCTCTAGCCTGACTAGACCCAGCCTCCTCTACCCCACCATCTCTAGCCTGACTAGACCCAGCCTCCTCTACCCCACTATCTCTAGCCTGACTAGACCCAGCCTCCTCTACCCCACCATCTCTAGCCTGACTAGACCCAGCCTCTGCTACCCCACCATCTCTAGCCTGACTAGACCCAGCCTCAGCTACCCCACCATCTCTAGCCTGACTAGACCCAGCCTCTGCTACCCCACCATCTCTAGCCTGACTAGACCCAGCCTCCGCTACCCCACCATCTCTAGCCTGACTAGACCCATACTCCGCTATACCACCATCCATAGCCTGACTAGACCCAGCCTTATCTACACCACCATCTCTAGCCTGACTAGACCCAGCCTCCGCTACCCCACCATCTCTAGCCTGACTAGACCCAGCCTCCGCTATACCACCATCCATAGCCTGACTAGACCCAGCCTCTGCTACCCCACCATCTCTAGCCTGACTAGACCCAGCCTCCGCTACCCCACCATCTCTAGCCTGACTAGACCCAGCCTTATCTACACCACCATCTCTAGCCTGACTAGACCTAGTCTCCGCAATACCACCATCCACAGCCTGACTAGACCCAGCCTCCGCTACCCCACCATCTCTAGCCTGACTAGACCCAGCCTCCGCTATACCACCATCTCTAGCCTGACTAGACCCAGCCTCCGCTACCCCACCATCTCTAGCCTAACTAGACCCAGCCTTATCTACACCACCATCTCTAGCCTGACTAGACCCAGCCTCTGCTACCCCACCATCTCTAGCCTGACTAGACCCAGCCTCAGCTACCCCAACCATCTCTAGCCTGACTAGACCCAGCCTCCGCTACCCCACCATCTCTAGCCTGACTAGACCCAGCCTTATCTACACCACCATCCATAGCCTGACTAGACCCAGCCTTATCTACACCACCATCCATAGCCTGACTAGACCCAGCCTTATCTACACCACCATCTCTAGCCTGACTAGACCCAGCCTTATCTACACCACCATCCATAGCCTGACTAGACCCAGCCTTATCTACACCACCATCCATAGCCTGACTAGACCCAGTCTCCGCTACCCCACCATCTCTAGCCTGACTAGACCCAGCCTTATCTACCCCACCATATCTAGCCTGACTAGACCCAGCCTCCGCTACCCCACCATCTCTAGCCTGACTGGACCCAGCCTTATCTACACCACCATCCATAGCCTGACTAGACCCAGCCTTATCTACACCACCATCCATAGCCTGACTAGACCCAGCTTCCGCTATACCACCATCTCTAGCCTGACTAGACCCAGCCTCTGCTACCCCACCATCTCTAGCCTGACTAGACCCAGCCTCTGCTACCCCACCATATCTAGCCTGACTAGACCCAGCCTCCGCTACCCCACCATCTCTAGCCTGACTAGACCCAGCCTCTGCTACCCCACCATCTCTAGCCTGACTAGACCCAGCCTCCGCTATACCACCATCCATAGCCTGATTAGACCCAGCCTCAGCTACCCCACCATCTCTAGCCTGACTAGACCCAGCCTCCGCTATACCACCATCCATAGCCTGATTAGACCCAGCCTCAGCTACCCCACCATCTCTAGCCTGACTAGACCCAGCCTCCGCTACCCCACCATCTCTAGCCTGACTAGACCCAGCCTCCGCTACCCCACCATCTCTAGCCTGACTAGACCCAGCCTCCGCTACCCCACCATCTCTAGCCTGACTAGACCCAGCCTTATCTACACCACCATATTTAGCCTGACTAGACCCAGCCTTATCTACACCACCATCTCTAGCCTGACTAGACCTAGCCTCCGCAATACCACCATCCATAGCCTGACTAGACCCAGCCTCCGCTACCCCACCATCTCTAGCCTGACTAGACCCAGCCTCCGCTATACCACCATCTCTAGCCTGACTAGACCCAGCCTCCGCTACCCCACCATCTCTAGCCTAACTAGACCCAGCCTTATCTACACCACCATCTCTAGCCTGACTAGACCCAGCCTCCGCTATACCACCATCCATAGCCTGACTAGACCCAGCCTCAGCTACCCCACCATCTCTAGCCTGACTAGACCCAGCCTCCGCTATACCACCATCCATAGCCTGATTAGACCCAGCCTCAGCTACCCCACCATCTCTAGCCTGACTAGACCCAGCCTCAGCTACCCCACCATCTCTAGCCTGACTAGACCCAGCCTTATCTACACCACCATCTCTAGCCTGACTAGACCCAGCCTCCGCTATACCACCATCCATAGCCTGACTAGACCCAGCCTCCGCTATACCACCATCTCTAGCCTGACTAGACCCAGCCTCCGCTACCCCACCATCTCTAGCCTAACTAGACCCAGCCTTATCTACACCACCATCTCTAGCCTGACTAGACCCAGCCTCCGCTATACCACCATCCATAGCCTGACTAGACCCAGCCTCAGCTACCCCACCATCTCTAGCCTGACTAGACCCAGCCTCCGCTATACCACCATCCATAGCCTGACTAGACCCAGCCTCCGCTATACCACCATCCATAGCCTGATTAGACCCAGCCTCTGCTACCCCACCATCTCTAGCCTGACTAGACCCAGCCTCAGCTACCCCACCATCTCTAGCCTGACTAGACCCAGCCTTATCTACACCACCATCTCTAGCCTGACTAGACCCAGCCTCCGCTACCCCACCATATCTAGCCTGACTAGACCCAGCCTCAGCTACCCCACCATCTCTAGCCTGACTAGACCCAGCCTCCGCTACCCCACCATCTCTAGCCTGATTAGACCCATCCTTATCTACACCACCATCTCTAGCCTGACTAGACCCAGCGTTATCTACACCACCATCTCTAGCCTGACTAGACCCAGCCTCCGCTACCCCACCATCTCTAGCCTGACTAGACCCAGCCTCCGCTACCCCACCATCTCTAGCCTGACTAGACCCATCCTTATCTACACCACCATCCATAGCCTGACCAGACCCAGCCTCCGCTATACCACCATCTCTAGCCTGACTAGACCCAGCCTCAGCTACCCCACCATATCTAGCCTGACTAGACCCAGCCTCCGCTACCCCACCATCCATAGCCTGACTAGACCCAGCCTCCGCTACCCCACCATCTCTAGCCTGACTAGACCCAGCCTCCGCTACCCCACCATCTCTAGCCTGACTAGACCCAGCCTTATCTACACCACCATCTCTAGCCTGACTAGACCCAGCCTTATCTACACCACCATCCATAGCCTGACTAGACCCAGCCTCCGCTACCCCACCATCCATAGCCTGACTAGACCCAGCCTCCGCTACCCCACCATATTTAGCCTGACTAGACCCAGCCTCAGCTACCCCACCATCCATAGCCTGACTAGACCCAGCCTCCGCTACCCCACCATATTTAGCCTGACTAGACCCAGCCTTATCTACCCCACCATCTCTAGCCTGACTAGACCCAGCCTCCGCTACCCCACCATCCATAGCCTGACTAGACCCAGCCTCCGCTACCCCACCATCTCTAGCCTGACTAGACCCAGCCTTATCTACACCACCATCTCTAGCCTGACTAGACCCAGCCTTATCTACACCACCATCCATAGCCTGACTAGACCCAGCCTCCGCTACCCCACCATCCATAGCCTGACTAGACCCAGCCTCCGCTACCCCACCATATTTAGCCTGACTAGACCCAGCCTCAGCTACCCCACCATCCATAGCCTGACTAGACCCAGCCTCCGCTACCCCACCATATTTAACCTGACTAGACCCAGTCTTATCTACCCCACCATCTCTAGCCTGACTAGACCCAGCCTCCGCTACCCCACCATCCATAGCCTGACTAGACCCAGCCTCCGCTACCCCACCATCTCTAGCCTGACTAGACCCAGCCTCCTCTACCCCACCATCTCTAGCCTGACTAGACCCAGCCTTCGCTATACCACCATCCATAGCCTGACTAGACCCAGCCTCAGCTATACCACCATCCATAGCCTGACTAGACCCAGCCTCAGCTACCCCACCATCTCTAGCCTGACTAGACCCAGCCTTATCTACACCACCATCTTTAGCCTGACTAGACCCAGCCTCCGCTACCCCACCATCCTGACTAGACCCAGCCTCCGCTATACCACCATCCATAGCCTGATTAGACCCAGCCTCCGCTACCCCACCATCTCTAGCCTGACTAGACCCAGCCTCCACTACCCCACCATCTCTAGCCTGACTAGACCCAGCCTCCACTACCCCACCATCTCTAGCCTGACTAGACCCAGCCTTATCTACACCACCATCCATAGCCTGACTAGACCCAGCCTCCGCTACCCCCACCATCCATAGCCTGACTAGACCCAGCCTCCGCTACCCCACCATCTCTAGCCTGACTAGACCCAGCCTTATCTACACCACCATCTCTAGCCTGACTAGACCCAGCCTTATCTACACCACCATCCATAGCCTGACTAGACCCAGCCTCCGCTACCCCACCATCCATAGCCTGACTAGACCCAGCCTCCGCTACCCCACCATATTTAGCCTGACTAGACCCAGCCTCAGCTACCCCACCATCCATAGCCTGACTAGACCCAGCCTCCGCTACCCCCCCATATTTAGCCTGACTAGACCCAGTCTTATCTACCCCACCATCTCTAGCCTGACTAGACCCAGCCTCCGCTACCCCACCATCCATAGCCTGACTAGACCCAGCCTCCGCTACCCCACCATCTCTAGCCTGACTAGACCCAGCCTCCTCTACCCCACCATCTCTAGCCTGACTAGACCCAGCCTTCGCTATACCACCATCCATAGCCTGACTAGACCCAGCCTCAGCTATACCACCATCCATAGCCTGACTAGACCCAGCCTCAGCTACCCCACCATCTCTAGCCTGACTAGACCCAGCCTCCGCTACCCCACCATCTCTAGCCTGACTAGACCCAGCCTCCACTACCCCACCATCTCTAGCCTGACTAGACCCAGCCTCCGCTACCCCACCATCCATAGCCTGACTAGACCCAGCCTCCGCTACCCCACCATCTCTAGCCTGACTAGACCCAGCCTCCTCTACCCCACCATCTCTAGCCTGACTAGACCCAGCCTTCGCTATACCACCATCCATAGCCTGACTAGACCCAGCCTCAGCTATACCACCATCCATAGCCTGACTAGACCCAGCCTCAGCTACCCCACCATCTCTAGCCTGACTAGACCCAGCCTTATCTACACCACCATCTTTAGCCTGACTAGACCCAGCCTCCGCTACCCCACCATCCTGACTAGACCCAGCCTCCGCTATACCACCATCCATAGCCTGATTAGACCCAGCCTCCGCTACCCCACCATCTCTAGCCTGACTAGACCCAGCCTCCGCTACCCCACCATCTCTAGCCTGACTAGACCCAGCCTCCACTACCCCACCATCTCTAGCCTGACTAGACCCAGCCTTATCTACACCACCATCCATAGCCTGACTAGACCCAGCCTCCGCTACCCCACCATCCATAGCCTGACTAGACCCAGCCTCCGCTACCCCACCATCTCTAGCCTGACTAGACCCAGCCTTATCTACACCACCATCTCTAGCCTGACTAGACCCAGCCTTATCTACACCACCATCCATAGCCTGACTAGACCCAGCCTCCGCTACCCCACCATCCATAGCCTGACTAGACCCAGCCTCAGCTACCCCACCATCCATAGCCTGACTAGACCCAGCCTCCGCTACCCCACCATATTTAGCCTGACTAGACCCAGTCTTATCTACCCCACCATCTCTAGCCTGACTAGACCCAGCCTCCGCTACCCCACCATCCATAGCCTGACTAGACCCAGCCTCCGCTACCCCACCATCTCTAGCCTGACTAGACCCAGCCTCCTCTACCCCACCATCTCTAGCCTGACTAGACCCAGCCTTCGCTATACCACCATCCATAGCCTGACTAGACCCAGCCTCAGCTATACCACCATCCATAGCCTGACTAGACCCAGCCTCAGCTACCCCACCATCTCTAGCCTGACTAGACCCAGCCTTATCTACACCACCATCTTTAGCCTGACTAGACCCAGCCTCCGCTACCCCACCATCCTGACTAGACCCAGCCTCCGCTATACCACCATCCATAGCCTGATTAGACCCAGCCTCCGCTACCCCACCATCTCTAGCCTGACTAGACCCAGCCTCCGCTACCCACCATCCATAGCCTGACTAGACCCAGCCTCCGCTACCCCACCATCTCTAGCCTGACTAGACCCAGCCTCCTCTACCCCACCATCTCTAGCCTGACTAGACCCAGCCTTCGCTATACCACCATCCATAGCCTGACTAGACCCAGCCTCAGCTATACCACCATCCATAGCCTGACTAGACCCAGCCTCAGCTACCCCACCATCTCTAGCCTGACTAGACCCAGCCTTATCTACACCACCATCTTTAGCCTGACTAGACCCAGCCTCCGCTACCCCACCATCCTGACTAGACCCAGCCTCCGCTATACCACCATCCATAGCCTGACTAGACCCAGCCTCCGCTACCCCACCATCTCTAGCCTGACTAGACCCAGCCTCCGCTACCCCCACCATCTCTAGCCTGACTAGACCCAGCCTCCGCTACCCCACCATCTCTAGCCTGACTAGACCCAGCCTTATCTACACCACCATCCATAGCCTGACTAGACCCAGCCTCCGCTACCCCACCATCCATAGCCTGACTAGACCCAGCCTCCGCTACCCCACCATCTCTAGCCTGACTAGACCCAGCCTTATCTACACCACCATCTCTAGCCTGACTAGACCCAGCCTTATCTACACCACCATCCATAGCCTGACTAGACCCAGCCTCCGCTACCCCCACCATCCATAGCCTGACTAGACCCAGCCTCAGCTACCCCACCATCCATAGCCTGACTAGACCCAGCCTCCGCTACCCCACCATATTTAGCCTGACTAGACCCAGTCTTATCTACCCCACCATCTCTAGCCTGACTAGACCCAGCCTCCGCTACCCCACCATCCATAGCCTGACTAGACCCAGCCTCCGCTACCCCACCATCTCTAGCCTGACTAGACCCAGCCTCCGCTACCCCACCATCTCTAGCCTGACTAGACCCAGCCTTCGCTATACCACCATCCATAGCCTGACTAGACCCAGCCTCAGCTATACCACCATCCATAGCCTGACTAGACCCAGCCTCAGCTACCCCACCATCTCTAGCCTGACTAGACCCAGCCTTATCTACACCACCATCTTTAGCCTGACTAGACCCAGCCTCCGCTACCCCCACCATCCTGACTAGACCCAGCCTCCGCTATACCACCATCCATAGCCTGATTAGACCCAGCCTCCGCTACCCCACCATCTCTAGCCTGACTAGACCCAGCCTCCGCTACCCCACCATCTCTAAGCCTGACTAGACCCAGCCTCCACTACCCCCACCATCTCTAGCCTGACTAGACCCAGCCTTATCTACACCACCATCCATAGCCTGACTAGAACCCAGCCCCTCTCGCTACCCCACCATCCTAGCCTGACTAGACCCAGCCTCCTCTACCCCCACCATCTCTAGCCTGACTAGACCCTCCTCCTCTACCCCCCACTCTCTAGCCTGACTGAACCAGCCCCTCTACCCACTATCTTAGCCTGACTAGACCCAC